>NC_056732.1:1798438212-1798735851 GCF_019279795.1 Protopterus annectens
GCTTTGGCAATGATGTCAGTATTAATGGCTTATGTCTCTGAAATGCATAATACAAAATGAGCACTTGGAAATTAGACTATGCTTTGGTTGATACTTGGCCAGCATGTAGGCATTTTGCCTCATTCTCTGCATTTATCGAGTCCTTCATGACCTTTGTGAATCTGTTATAGCACCTCTGTTCACTGGTTTACAGATTCTGCAATTCTGTTTTGACACTGCAGCATTAAGCCATCACACTCGAATAATTGTGCTCTGACTGCTTAATACGTTTTTGTGCATGATCTGCTCAGTTTGTGTCCAATGATATGGCCACCCATCACTCACATACAGGACAACTGCTTGCAACTCAGGATTTCGCTGATTGGTTTTAGCTTTTCTTGCTTTCTGATGGCCACATACCATGCTATTATTATGCTTTACAGATAGTTTACTACATCAGTTTCAGTCTCAGACAATGTATGGGCGCATATGGGACTTCTAGGCAACATGTCTGCTGCAACCAGTTATTTGCTAGCAACATACACAGCTCTTCTGTTTAATTTGCTCAGTCTCATTAACAGTCTTTACTACTTAGAAAACACTGTCAAGCTCATATGAGTTGATTAATGGAGGTAGTGGCTTTTACTCTGTCTGAAGCTGGGAACTCTAGCACCCTAAGTGGTACCTAGAGAATTTCTCACATACCTACACATCTACAAGACATTATTTTTCAATTGTGAACAGCTCTGCTTTGTATCTCTCAACATTCTGGAGCTATAAGCTATGGGATGTAATGTATGTGCATTCCTTTTTAGAAGTACAACATCTAGACCATAGCTACTAGCATCTGCACTCACTATAGTTTGTTTAGTGAAATCGTCGAATGCTAGTGTGAGTAACGGAGATACTGCCAGCACACCTAGCTGGAATTTTGTAAATAACTATATGTCATTGGTGAATATAGAATTGATTTATAATAAGATACTTGCAAATGTATTAGAACTGCATGTTGTGTATATCAAACTGCTCTGTACAGATGTTTGTGTTGAAAAGGTATTTGTAAAGTGCTGTGTTTAAAACACAACTACTGGAAGACAACAGAAATGTACATGCACTACTGTAACTGTTTAAATGTATATATTTTAACAGTGGAAACTGGTGGTTAACCTCAGTCCAGCAAACTTTAGAAAAAAATATGTGAAATTAAATTACTTTATAGGTTATGCAATAAAGAGGCTATCTCTCAAGTTTTCAATGCAGCTAGAGAGACGATGTCTGTACTAGAAAACTCTGTATTGTCTTTAGGGTGAACTAATTACTAGTCTTGAAAGCACAAAGGAATGCAATTGGTTTATGTCTTTCAGCATCTGACAGAAATCTGAGGAGAAGCCCTTGTCTGTATATTTTTACAGATAGATGCTAAATGCTGCCAGCTTTTAGCAATGGGGGTTTTGGCCTGGGAACTAGTAGAAGTCAGATGACAAAAAGTGATGTCATCCTGCAAGCTATCCCAACAGTAATATTTCAGATATGAATATAAAAAGTCTCTTAGCGAGATAGGGCATTCTGTATTCTTTCCTGGACATGACAACATCAAGGAAAACCATTCACCACACATCTGCCTTGCTCTAATGAAGTACGTTTCTAGGGAACAGTATAACTATCTTAGATTTACAGGAATATAGCGAATTTTAGTTTAGAAGAAGTTCTGTATTAAACGAACGAAAGCACTTAAACTTTACAGTGGTCTCGAGTTTTTTTTTTTGGTTTTATTTAGTTTAGATTTTGTTTTTTTCCTTATTTGTGTGATCCTATAATGCAATATTATTTTAAATATGTCCTGTGCTTTTGAACTCTGATGTCCTTGTGAATATATATTTAGTATCATCTTGCTCTTTTATTATTTATTATTAAATACACTTAAACCTTTCATTTTGGCTGATCTTTGTAGAGATATTTATGTTTTGAGAGTACTTGCATATTTATTTTATAACTCTGTGTGGGCCACTACTAATAGTCTTGCTCTTTGTCAAACTAGCATTTCTGTTAACATTAATATTACACAGTAAGATTGGGCACCCTTTAAGGGCCTTAAAGTAGCTGATAAGTGGTTCTGGTGGCAGAGAAAAGTAATTATAGACTGGGCAAAATGGGGCATAGCTAGTAAACCTGTTCCATCCTTTCCCAGGTGTGTGTGTGTGTGTGTGTGTGTGTGTGTGTGTGTGTGTGTGTGTGTGTGTGTGTGTGTGTGTGTGAAAATCAGAAATATCCAAGAGCATGTGTGTCAGCTACTTGGGCAGGGACATGAAGCACTGGTTAGACAGAGCATGTTGGAGGACTTGGCTTGGAACTTGGGCTAAGGACTCAACTCTACAGCTGTGCCAGTGGGGAGTCTTATTGGGGATCTGGAAAAAGATGGAGAAAGCAGCCACGGACTGACTGTGGTCTCTGTGTGCTCTTAAGGGAAATTGCACTTGATGCAGAGAGCTGCATCTGAAAATACTGTGTGCACACCTGTCATCCTTTCAGTGAGCATCCCTCAACAGGTGTCAGTGGTGAGGATTAAGGCTCCTTGATTACTGGCCCAGTGGAGGGTCATCACAGCTAGTACCAGAGAAGTAAAAAGCATTTATCTGACCTTGTCAAAAGTCTGAGCTTAAGCATGTCCCCAGTACTATGGCACATCTTCTTTAACAAGTCTATTCAAGGACAGAGTGGTGGAAAGGTCTGAAAAAAATGCCCAAATAGCTGATCACGGCTAACACATATCTCATTGCAGATGGAACATGCAGTTCAGTTATAGTTCTGACTTTACTTGCATGTGGTATGATACCACTAATACTTAAATGGTGCCCCAAATACTATAGCTCTATTTGCCTAGAGCAGAATTAATCTTCATTGAGCCTGAGACCTGAATTTTGAATTACTTGCAGCACTGCCTCTAACCCTGAATTTTGTGATTGCTTATCAGAGACCAAATACCAAGGTGTCATCCATAAAAACAGCACAATCCAAATTCTAATAAGTCATGAGATATTGAAAAATCTCAGGTCCAGACGTTTTACCAAATGGTAACATTTTGAAACAAAATCATCCTCTATGGTATTAAACATTGGTGATATTTGGATTTCTTTATCTAAGGTAGCTGCCAGAAATTGCTGGAAACATCTGGCATAGAAATCATTCTTGCATTTACTAGCTTGAATGCAATGTCTTCTAGGGTAGGTAGTATGAACTTTTCTCACACAAATTTTCTCATGCAATTTTATTGCCTGTTAGAATCCTGCATAGACAGTAATTGCAGTTGGAGTAGTCTCATTCATTGATATCCTGTTACTGCCTATTTAAGTGGTACATTTTGGAATATTTTCTGCTTAAAACCTGAGCTTGGCCTGTTAAGATCTAACTGTATTCAACTGGACGTATACGAGAATTTAAGTACCTTTTATCTGCACTTTTTTCAAATAATACAGCATTTTAATTTATTTGTGTTGCATTGGATATTAGCTGAACTGGAAGTTTTGATTCTGTTTTTTCAGTTAGTGTTTGCTAGATTTTATTGCCTGTTAGAAGCCTGCATAAACAGTAATTGCAGTCGGGAGTAGTCTCATTCATTGATATTCTGTTAATGCCTATTTAAGTGGTACATTTTGGAATATTTTCTGCTTAAAATCTGAGCTTTGACTGGCTAAGATCTAGCTGTATTCAACTGGACATATAAGAGAATTTAACTACCTTTCAACTGCACTTTTTTCAAATAATACAGCATTTTAATTGATTTATTTGCGTTGCATTGGATATTAACTGAACTGGAAGTTTTACTTCCACACCCACCCTCCCTGGTTTTGTTTTTGTGTTAATCTTGGTGGCTTTGAAACTGCCCGCCCCTCTTGTAAACTTATGCTTGGATACTCCTTCTGGGCCCATCTCATTTGCTCACTCAACTGAGTGCAGTCAGATCATATTCTGATTTCAGACACTCCTACTGTGTACAAAGAGACCATCTGGGAAAGAAAAAAAATTTAAACTCGTTTCTTGCCTTTCCTGTAAGGGGTCTAGACTGTTTGTAGGCTTCTGGGCCCTCAAGCCTTTCTGTGTTGGAGGGAAGCCTTCTAGCTTACCTTTGTTTCTTAGAACTAGCCAGTTTTATAGTTTCAGCACTCAAATCTGTTTCTTTGAACTCAGTAGTTGTTCAGAACTCGTTGTATGCAGTAAATAAGCTGCAGATTACTGCAGCACTCAACTTTCCTCACTTGTCTAGAGGAAAGCAGTTTTTAGTACTTAATAAATAAGCACCTATCCAGACATGTCTAAGGGTCAGCTCCCGGTGATTTTTCCTGTCTACCTGATGAATCTGGGCATCTTGGGGCAATGCAACAATTGCATCATGTACACAGACAACCCTCTCCTCCTACCATCCAACACTACAACCTGTGAGAGATGCACTTATATAGCCAAACCCGAAGCAAAGCTCTCTTCACCCAAGACTGGACTATACAGTCAAGAGGAGAAGGTAAACACTTGCACCACACCACACTCATCACATAGTCCCTCAAAACCTACACCACCAAAACACACGCATAGAAACACAAAACACACACCTACATTCATGGAGGCTTTCAATAAAAACCTGCCCAAGCATCAGGGACCTCCAAAGCAGAAATGCAAGCAAACTCCACCCACCAACACAACCCAAATGACACATAGCCCACAAACTCAGTGTGCCACTCAGCCACAGCACATAAGACATAACAATGTACCCAACGCTCTAGTCATAGTTGACTCTATAGTCAGGCACACTGATGTTCCACTCACCAGGCTAAACACGGAGAAAGTTACTGTCAGTTGCCTATCAGGTGCCAGGATCCGCCACATAATGCAAGCACTCAGGTCAATCCACAACAAGTACAAATATGACACTGTCATTGTCCATGTTGGTGTGAATGACCTGAGATGTACCTCCCCGGACTACATGAAAAGAGACATAAATGAGCTCTCTGATCTTGTAGCCCAGGCAGGTATGACCCTAGCCCTGAGTAGCATCCTGCCATCACCCAGAATGATACCACAGTACAAGGACAAAATGATTGACTTCAACAATTGGCTAAGCTTCTGGTGTCATTCTAAGGGGATCCAGTATTTGTCTGCCTCAGATGACATGATCGACAGACCACGATGCTTTGCCAGAGATGGCCTGCACCTGTCGCACTTGGGATTCTGGATACAGGCAAAGGCTCTTGCCACCCCTATAGTGCCTTTTTTAGGCAAAGTTCAAATGACAAATTCACCACCGTAACAGGTACAAGCAAGCAAAATCTGAGGGTAATGCTACTCAATGCTTGAAGTCTAAACCTCAAAATGCACTCACTCGAGGCACTTCTTAAAATGGAGAACATCAACATCTGTGCAATGACAGAGACCTGGTTCAAAGCTCCAGAGAGCACCCGTGTTACCAGGATATAATTCATACCACACCTTTCAGCTACTTAACCAGGAACGAAGCACTAAAGGTGGAGGCATGTCCATATTCATTAAGGATATCCACACCTCCAGGCTAGTTGCACAGCATAAGGCATCCGAGATTATCCAAGTGCAACTAACTTTGGGCAAGACTGCAATCCAAATTGTAGCTTGCTACAGACCCCCCCCCACCATGCCCCAGGATTCCCACTCCTCATTTCTTGATACACTGGAAAGTATTAGGGTACAACTCAACACCCTAATAATGGGCGATTTCAACTACCCCACCATTAACTGGGAAACCTACTCATGTACCAACTCTCTTGCTGAACGTTTTCTGGAATTCATAAATTCCAATGCCTTGGATCAACTTATTCACACTCTCACAGGGGCAGCAATATCCTAGACCTGGTCATTACCAACATGGGCAACCGGTGTTCCACACTAGAGGTCATTTCCTCGTTGATCAGATCCGACCACAAGCTAATCACCCTAGACATCCACATCCTGCCCTCATCCTCCAGTTAGGGAAACCACCATAAAAAAACTTCTCTAAACCCAACTTCACACTTCCTAAGACAGACGTGGCAAACTTCATGACACCATTGCAGACGGACAATAGAGGTACGACTGCTGAATCCTACACAAATGCACTTTATAAGCACTTACACGAGTGCATGGATCATGCTATCCCTAATGGAACCAAGATGCTAGCGTCCAAAAAAAGGAAGCCAATCTGGTGGTCCTCTGCCATAAACACTCTACAACAGAAGAAAGAAACTGTTGCAAAAAAAGAGTAAAATCCCATAACTGGAGGAACTCCCTGGTCAACCTCAGTAAGAAGCTGAGATCCCTCATAAAATCCTCCAAAGCTAGTTATGAAAACAAAATCGTCACTGCCTCTAAAGACAACCACAAAGCATTCTATAGCTATGTCAAGAATCTCAGTGGCAACACTCAGATCTGCTCCGAGTTACAGCACAATGGCACTAAATATACAGAACCAACTGATATTACCAACATCCTGGCAGATAGGTTCAGTGCTAACTTTACCCTCCTCTCACCCCCTAGAAGGCCCATCTCTATACCGGAAGAATGCAAAGTTCCTGTAATCACGGCTGCACAGGTAAAAAATACACTCTCCAAAGTCAAGAACACAGCATCCATGGGACCTGACAATATCCCAGGCTGTGTTCTACATGAACTACAGTATGAACTGGCACCTTACCTAAGTACCATGTTCAATCATAGCCTCACCTCAGGCTTTGTACCCACTGAATGGCGCACCGCGACAGTTATCCCACTCCACAAAGGGGGAGCCACGACGGACCCTGGGAACTACTGCCCCATTAGCCTGACGAGCCTGGTCTGCAAGGCCATGGAATGTATCATCATGGAACTCATAAACAAAGACATTGGTAATCTCCAAACTCTGGACCCTACCCAGTTCAGGTTTGTAAAAAGCAGATCATGTCTCCTACACCTGAGTGACTTCTTTGAAGCAGTCACCAAAGCCATAGATGAGGGTAAGTTGGTTCACAGAGCTTATCTAGATCTTGCCAAGGCTTTCAACGCCATCCCTCACTCTGGAATTATAGATAAGCTCACTAAACTAGGTATAAATCCCTATGTCACAAGAAGGGTTGCCAACTGGCTCATGGATAGATCCCACACAGTGAAAGTAGCAGACTCCAAATCAGACTTCAGACCAGTGACAAGTGAAGTACCACAGGGTTCTGTCCTGGGACCTCTCCTGTTTGGTATCTACTTCTCTGAAGTACAGGCTAACACAAAAGGTCTTTGGCTAACAAAGTTTGCAGATGACTGCAAACTAGGAGCCATAATCGAAACTCCTAATGACGTGGACATACTACAAACGGGCCTCACTGAGAGAGATGCCTGGTGTCAAAGCCATGGCCTCAAGCTCAATGCCAAAAAGTGTATTGTCATCCCCTTTGGTAAAAACTCTGTACCCATGAACTACCACATAAGTGGTAGTCTACTTAATGCCGAAAGTGTGATAAGAGACCTTGGGACACAGGTCTCTCCTTTGACAATCACATTGCCACAGTGGTCAAAAAATCCTTCTACGTGGCGCACCTCATCACAAAAGGTTTCTTATCCAGAAAAAAAGAAGTCATTGTTCCCCTCTACTCATCACTCATTAGACCCATTATAGAGTACAATGCCGCTTTTGGTATGTACCTTACAAGATATCTACAACTGCAAAGGCCACAGAAATACCTCACAAAGAGGATCACTGGCCTCAAACCAATGCCCTACGCAGACCGTCTCAAAAAACTCCAGCTTTACTCTGTCGCATATCGCCTACTCAGAGGCGATGTCTGCCTAACATACAAAGCTATGTCAAACCCAGAGCTGTTGGACATACTCCACTTAAAGAAATCCCAATCCCTCTGAGCTACATGCTCTAGGGACCTAAACCTTGTCACCACAATAAACAGAACATGCTGGAGGGATAGATTCCTATCCCGCAGACTTCCCATACTCTGGAATACACTACCTATCTATGTCAAACAGAGCTCCTCATTAGCACTCTTTAAGAAAAATCTTGATAATTGGATGGGAAATAGCAAATTCACCCCAGGGATCACTTCTGTGGCTCTGCTCGACAGGGGCACAGGAAAATAATTTTCTTGGGTGGTGAAAGCCAGGGTACCTTTTTGGCTAGGCTTATATAGGCCCTAGGGCTAATAGCCTAGTACCTACCCATGAACTTATGAACCTAAATGCATTATTTTACTTTTTCATTTTGTCATAAATTCTCACTCGACCATTCTTTTTAATTACAGGGATCATAGGAACATACCACTCAGTCGGTTCAGTGACACTTTCAATAATGTCAGGATGTTGTATTTGTTTCAGTACTGCTTCTTCTTTGAACAGGAAAGGTGATGGCACCCTTTGCAGTTGGAGCAACACTGGATTTTAATTTGATTTTCACCGGTACAAAATTCAACAGGCTCGCATCACCACACAGATTGTTACTTTTCTTACTGTTAATCCCACTCCATAAAGGATTTCATTAGACACTTTGTCTAATTTTGAAGTTACTCACAATTGTGCACATCTCTGTCATCTGGCAGGTCAGGAAAATGGCTTTGAGAAGTCAAACAGCTCTGCTGCATTAAGCTGAGTCATGTCAGCAAGAAATCCAGTAATTCAATGACAAATACCTTAAATTCAGTATAACAAGACATAAAAACAATGATCTCTGAGCATTTTGCATCACTTGGTGTAGTGTGGCATGATTTCATAACTAGTAATGGCATTTTTTGGTTTTTGTTCATTGAGAAAATCTGACACCATGTCTGGTAGTGGTACAAAAATATAAACTGTTACAAGTACAAAGCACCAGAAAGAACTTTATTACAAACAATATGCAGCACAGAAAAAACAAAGCTAGCACTTCAGTAGCTCACACTCAACTGCCCAACAACTCAGTACTCCAAGTGCATTATGGTACATTTCTTCTTAAAAGGGTAGCACTGTACATTTGTTATGTACATATATACAATATGGATTCACTTTGAATCATCGAATGTTCAGAACATTGATGTTCTGATCATTGAGACCAGTACATCGAAAATTCAAAATGAACCGTAAAAAAAAAAAAAAAAAAAAAAAATCACAAACACTATGCCCCCCTGCACCCGCCACACACCCCCTACTTTAATATTCCAACTCCGAGATCGCACTACAGTGACGTAAGGGAAATCTCCCATTTACAGCTATATGCAGTAGCGCTAAATGGGAGATTTCCCGTACCCTACCTGCAATGCCAACACTCACATGGCATACACGCACACAACATGCAGGGCACCTTGCTGCCCTGCATACACGCCCAACATTCCACAATCTGACTTACCTGACACTTTCACTTTAAACCTTTGATGTTCTGAACATCGATGTTCAGTTCTCGATGAACAGAACTTCAATGTTCTGAACATTCAATGATTTAAAGGGAACCCATACAATATATATTCAATAATGTAATTTTACTTTGGTTTTCCTACCAATGTATGGGGCAGATTATATAATAACACTAACTCTATGGACAGGATAGATTTTAATAGCTTGTGACTGTGCTGTGGACTGTTCCCACTCTGGGTGGTGCATAGGTCAGTGCAGCTCAGCATGATGGAATGTAAAGGCACTCAAGATACTGTGGTTTAAACTCAAGAAAAAGAATGGTATTTACAGCCAGTCAGTTTAAACATCATTTGTTGTGTGGGTTAATGAAACATCCAAAACACCAGCAAGTTAACTCTATCTCAAAACACAAACTTTCAATGCTAAAAACAAACTTTTTTCCTGGAATAAAATTTAGCAAAACACATCTCATGTCAGTCTCAGTACACAGCTAATAGCATAAGACTGCAGTGATGGATGTGAAAACCTGCTAATAATGCAAGACAAGCTGATGTAATAAGAGTTCTAGCCACAGTGCACTCTCCTGAGGGCTGGCCAGGAAGAAAGCTTTGGCATGTTCTTAGAATATGGCAGCCATGGCTTTAAGTGACAGAATATAACACAAGTCTTGGATGCCATCTCATTGCTTAAATACTTTCTTATTCCTAAAATATTCTCCTACTTTTCTACACTATTTGGGGCAGTATGACATTAAAATGACTTTCACTTTTCAGTAGAACACATTTTGAAAATTTAAAATTAACACTTCTGCACTTTCATGGTCACAGAATGGCCAAAACAGTGTCACATATTGAAATAATGTCATTAAAACTCTTACCATGAATAGTCACATTGTTTTCCTTCATACACTTCAACAGAGGCTCAAACTGAATAGTCAGTGACTTGTGCAGACTCTTCGTCTTTAACTCAAGGCAATTCCATATCTGAGTCTACAATATCCAGGGGTTTGACAGAAAAAGAATAAATCAGTAATGAAAACTGTCAGGAATAATTTGCTTTTACAAAATCCAGACAACCCACGAATGTTCCAGTATAAAACAGATTTATTCTTTATTTTACTATCATTAAGTTTATGTCACAGAAGAGTTTCTTAACAAGTCTCACCATCTTAGCTATCAGTAGTGGCTTCTAATTTCCCAGCAATCGTCCTTCTAGTGAGACCACCCAATAACATCATGCAATCCACACACTTGAGGGGCAAAATTCATGCCTCCTCTTTAGCTCTTAGGCTACTCAAAGGCAAGTCCACTTTGCTTCCATTGCATGACCACACTCCTAATACTCCTAATCACTAATGTACGAGAAAGGTTAAAATAACATTCCAGCTTGCTGTCACAAGCACACACATGCACATGTGCACACACACACACAGACACACACACACACACACACACACACACACACACACACACACACACACACACACACACACACACACACACACACACACAAAATGAAGACTTAAAGCAACACGGGAAAAGAAGGCTTGGAAATTTCAAGCTCTAGTGCAACAAGGTGTTCTGAAGACTGTAGTAACAGAAGATGGCACAGTAATGCTTGTTCTTAAATGTTAGACAGCTGAGAAGTTATTCCTTGGTCATCTGGTGCCCTAGGCAAAAGGGCTCCACAGTGCCCCTCTACACCACCCAGTGCCCCCATCCTGGTCTACCTACACCATCCAGATTACTGGAAAAGTGCCCCTGCTACAATGGTGCACTAGGCGGCTGCATAGTTGGCCTATGCCTAAAGCACTGTCCACCTCCAGGCAGTGTCACAGAAACCACATTCGCTTTGGAGAAAAAATGCCTGCTTGCTTTGGGTACTACTCCTATACCACATTTAGTGACATGCAATATGGCCCTATCATTTGGGATCACTGTAACTGCACTTGTGTCCTTATGTGCCAGTACATTGACATTTTTCCATGTTTTATCTGGTTTCTCCTACTGCAGTTCTAACCTTAGTACTGTAACAGTTTAATTTTTCCCCTTTCATTTAGGTTGGGAACCTTACTGACAGGATCTGAGGTGCCAACACTGCATCATCCTGTTGACTCTCTGTATTGTAATCTCCTAGCTAAAGGAGGATTGCTATCACCCATTGCACATTCCTCCCCTCAGGAAAAGCTTGGCAAGTCAGACATTTAGCATTCCTCTTTCCCTTTGTACTTTATCCCTACACAAGTTTGTATTTGTACATTTTCACTTTAGTTTATTTTAGAACAGTTAAATGATCTTCTGGATCACTGAGCAGCCCAAGTTCTCAGCTTTGTTCACATGAGCACATTAACTGTTTCTTGGCTCTTGCCCAACATTAGTGACTGGTCTGCTCACCCCCCCCCCCCCCAACATTCCTCAGCCATCCAGTACCCCACTGCTTTTAAATTTCTCAATTAGCTTCCATTTCAGGTCACAGCCATAACCCCTTAGCTTCCAACCTGTGTACTCACTGTATATATTATTACCCACAACCTTGAACTGCCTCCATTGATTGCATAGCCTTAAATCATTGTTTACCAAGCAGCATCATCAATAAGTTTGTGTTCCTTAATCAAAATGTTATCTTATGTTAATTATTGCACATCAAATATAGTGTGTAACAGTCTTCTAACTACATCACAAATTTTCACATTTTCAACATCCCTTATACTTTCATAGTGCAATATTATTCACAAATAGCTTCTTACCAGAGACATTATATAAATTCCAGTAGAACTCCGCCTATAGCAGCCCTATTGTAGCCCTATTGTATGCGTATATAGCTTTGTAGTTCCTCATACATTCACAGTGCCTAACTTCTACATTCTCTTCAGTTGAAAGAATAAAAGGTTATGTACTCACCATAACATTCCATTCATGTTGTCCATTTTCATTCTTCCTCAACTGATGGGTTCAGATCCAATAATCAGATCTGACTTGGCTGCTTCTTCCAGAGAGTAGGATCTTAGATCTCTGGAGCCCCTCCATTTACCCATAATGCCCCAACAACCTAACATACCTCAGATCGAGTTTGCCTCTCCTAGATATAAAAAGACAGTGGCAAAACATAAAAAGAAAGGAAGCTGGAGCTCAAACTAGGAACAGATGTGCCTACAATACTTTTTGATCTCTCCAGATGAAATTGAAGGAGGGGGCAGGAGGGTGCAGAGTTGTGGAAGAACAAAAATGGACAACACAGGTGGAACATTATGGTGAGTAAATAACTTTTTTATTCTGATGCTATTTTCATTCATTCTTCAAGTGATGGGACAGTGTCCTCATCTACCAGAGACTTGGGAGAACTCTAAGGAAGGATATTCCGGAGCACAGTCGAGCCAAAGGCTGCTCTTCTCCTAGAGACCATATCCAATTTGTAATGGACAATAAAGGTATGAGGATTAGTCCATGTTGTAGCTGCACAAATATCATCCAAGGAAGTTCTAGTCCAAAAAGCTGAAGCAACCACCACAGACCTAATGGAATGGGTTCTATGTAATACAATCAGTTGACCATTTAGCCAAAGTAACTTTAGGCTCAATTTTGTAGTGGAAAGAGAAACAAACAATTTTTCAGATTTTCTTAAATATTTGGTTCTGTGAAGGCAGAAGCTTATTTATCTTTGCACACCCAAAGGATGTCTTTGTTTGAAACATTTGGAAAAAAACTAGGGGATTAATGACCTGATTTATACTGGATTCAGAAGCTACCTTTGGAAGAAGAATGGATTTGTTTATAAGGATACCCTATCCTTGTTAAAAACTAAATAAGGAGGTTTCAGAGATAGAGCTTGGAGTTCATATACTCTTCTGGCAGAGATGACAGTCATTAGGAATATGGTCTTCCAAGACAAAAATTTAAACCAGTTCTGGCTGAAGGTTCAAAAGGAGGTTGAGTAAAGGCCTGAAGCATAATATTTAAATTCCAAGGGGGTGTAGGGACGTTTAATGCCGATCTAAGTAGTACAGTTCCTCTTAGAAAGGCTTTGCAAAGCTTACAGGAAGCTGCTAACTGGACTCTAATAGTAGAGAAATGAGCACCTTCATTGAAGATTGTGGCTAAGAAGTCAAGAACATATGACACTGGTGCTGAAAAGGGGTGCAAGGTTTTGTTTAAGGCCCAAAGAACAAACTTTTTCCATTTACTCTCGTAAATCTTTCTGGAGGAAGTCTTATAGGAAGATAATAAAATGTGATGGAGGGGGGAAGAGAGCCTGGGCTGTCTAGCGATCAATGGAACTGGAGGAACCATGCAGTCAACTTGAGAACTAATATGTCCAGATGAGTCATGCCTATCGGGTGAGACAGGAGATCTAGAGTTGGATCCAGAATCCAGGATGAATGTAGAAGATGAGGCCAGAGGACGGGAACCCAGATCTGATGAGACCAGTAAGGGGCAAGGAGGATAACAGTGCACTTCAATAGAGATGTTTTCTGTAGGAATTTGGGAATGAGAGATAATGGGGGATACGTGTAAAGAAGACCAAAGGGCTAAGCATGAACATCTCTTGGTGACTCCACCGTTGGGGGAATAAGGGCAAAGAAATGGTTGCATTTGTTGTTGAGGGGAGAAGTGAAAAGATTGCAGCATGGCTGGCCCCACTGTTGGGAAATCTTTCTACACCACATTGACATTGAGAGATCACTCAATAGGTATCAAAATGGACCGGCTTAACTTGTCTGGAGTCGCACTGGATTTCCCCATAATGTGCATTGCTATTAGCAAGTGAATGGAGGAGATTGCCCATTGCCAAACTCTCATAGCTTCACAAAAAGAGGGTAAGATCTGGTTCCTCCTTGTTTGCTAATGTACCAGACTACTGACATATTGTCCATCTGAACTGAAACTGTCCCAGTTGGAAGACTGTCTTGAAATGCCTGCAAAGTTAATTTCTAGGACATTAATATGCATCCTAACTCTTCAGGGGACCATGTGTCTTAGACTGTCCTTCCAAGAAGTGTCACCCCACCCAGTCTGACAGGCGTCCATGGTCACCTTAGGCTGGGGAAAAACAAAAGGATGGCTTTCGTGGAGTTGATTAGAATGGATCCACCACAGAAGGTAATTCTTGCATCCTTGAGTGATTTTGACTTGTATGGATAATGGCTGTTGGAAAATGGACCATTGGGTTGATAAAGTTCATTGATGAGTTCTCATATGAAACCTGGCCAGTGGGAGAATTATGATTGCCATTGACATGGAACCCAAAGCTTGAAGTATCAATCTGGCTGAAAAAGAATTCTGAATTTATGTTCCTGACCTGGAATTGTATAGTTTCTACTCAAGAGAGAGAAAGGGAAGCTATCTGAGTGGCTGTATTCAAATGAGCACAAATGCATTCCACAGTCTGAGTCAATGTGAGCTGGGATTTGTTGTAATTGATTGATATTCCATGATGCCAGCACAGCTGGAGTAAGCAGTCCCTTGCTTGAATCAGTTGATGCCTGGTTGAAGCAGTCAGGACCCAGTGGTCAAGATATGGAAACACTCAGAATCTGATCAGTCTTAAGTGAGCTGCTACTACTGCCATGTATCTGGTGAACACCCCACGGGCTGTGGTGAGACCAAAGGCCAGTGCCCTGAAGTGGTATTGACTATCTCCCAGCTGGAAGTATAGCTGTCTTCTGGAGTGCCTGTTCATTTTGATGTTATAGTACGCATCCTGAAGATCTATAGAGCACATCCAGTCATTCTTCTGCAGAAATGGCCAAATGAACTGCACCATGACCATCCAGAATTTTGCATACTGAACAAACTGATTTAATTTGCTGAGATTCAGGATTGGTCTTAAGTTCCCTGTCCTTTTTGGCACCAAGAAGAATCTTGAGTAAGTTCTAGATCCTCTGTGGTGTGTGGGCACTTCTTGGATGACTTTTTTTTCTAGCAGCTTTTTTATTTTGAGAGAAGCTGCTTCCCTCTGGGTGGAACATGTAGGATTTTCTTTCAAACACTTGGAAAGGGTTGGTAAAATTATATGATATAACCTCTGGATATTATCCTCCATATCCATGAATCTTTTGTGATATCTAACCAGGCTCTCTGGTGCAGGGATAAATGACCCCAGACTGCCTTCATAGATGGACAGTTGGGCCTCCATTAAGGAGTGGTGATAGGGTCTATTGGAAAACAAATGTCTAACTCTAGACCCTTGGTTGTGTAGACCACCTCTTTCACAAGAATGGTGTCTTCCAATGGAGTTTCCCCCTCTGCCTGCGGAACCATCTCCACATGACTCCTGGAAAGGACCCCGGGACTTTAAACCACATCTTTTTACCAACTTGATTTCTAGAAAAGGACCTTTGAGAGGTAGAAAAACATGCACCCACAGTAGACAGGGTCATTCCCGTCTCATTCTCACATGGAGAGAGTATCATTCACTTTGGGACCAAAATGCAAAGAACTGTCAAAAGATGCATTAACGAAAGGAGACTTAAATGGTTCCACAAAGTCACACAAGTGCATCCAGGCATGTCTTCTAATGGATATGCCTGAACCCGCCACTCGGGCGGTACCTTCAGCAGAGTGTGAGATTAACCTCATGGATGAATGAGATATCGATTCAAGGGTAGCCAGCTGTGAGGAAATTCTAGTCCCTTCCTCATAGAAACTGAAAAAGATTTGGTAAGCTCCTTGATCAAATCTCTCTGAAGTCTTGTAAAATGTGCCAAATAATTCAGACACCTAAGATCGAAGGTGGCTGAAGCATAGACACACTTCCCAAATCTGTCTAGTGCTCTAGATTCTTTGTTAGGAGGATGGAGAGAGGAACTCTATTCCACCAGTTCCTTTCTTGTGGCTGATGCAACAACCATGGCATCAACAGCCACTACCTTACTCCAATGTACAAGTCTTTTGGAGGTGCTAGAATTTTATCTGGTCGCTTGGGAATTGGCTCAATGGTGTCCAGCTCCTTCCATATCTGCCAAGAGATGACATCTACAAGCTCCTCAGCTGGGGAGTAACCCAGGAGGTAGATGGACCAGACCTGCAAGCCTCCAGGAACACTAATTCCTGTTGGGAAGGGTTACTGGATGACCAATCACCTCTTTATTTAAGGAGCTCCAGGATGTCTCCAAAGGAGTCATCATCAGGTGGAGATCTTGGGAGCCCTCCCCCTTATGAAAATAAGTGTTCTCAGTGAGAGATTCATGTGGGGAATCTAAGTGCCTCCTCTTACACATTCTCTTCCAGAGGACTTCCTTGTGGGATTTTCCAGGGAAGTGCTGGAAGAGATAGTAATATCTTGATGACTTGGCAGATGGCCATATCAGACTGGCTGTCCCAGTGGAAGGAATGATCAAGGCTCAGGATGGAAAACAGAAAGAGGCAAAGAAGTCTCATCCAAAGAGGGCAGGGGTGTCTGTTCTCTAGGAATGGAGAAGACACCCTCCACTACCTCAAAAGCAGAGCACCTAGGAGATACAGAAACTGACATATCTGACACTAAACCCTCTCAGATCGTCAGCCCCTTCATCTCCAGCAACACTCCACTTGAGGAGGGAGTCAGACCTGAACTAATGCTGAGGCTCTGAGGGGAATAGACAGCTGGAAAGTTTTGGAGTCGAATCCAATGCTACAGAGCCTGTGCCGACACTTCGGCCTCAAGAACTTTCTGGCTCTGAGGTGCTTGGAGCTGGCTGACTCAGACAGACTACTGAAGTCAAAGAAATAAGAATTTTCTGATCCAAGAAAAACACTTCAAAGATTTTGGATCCAATGGCTTTGAAACTGAAGGACAGATTAGAAAAGGAGAAATCAATGGTGGTGTGATTTGAGGTAGCCTCACAAGTCCCAAGGGGTTTGGAGCTGAAATGACTCCCATTTGTATCTGTGTCCTGAGAAATGTCCTCCTCACCCTATTCACATCTGCTTCAGATAGGCTTCTAGAGGATCAAAGAGATGAGGCAGTAGAAGGGGATCTAGAGTGCCTTCTGACCAACTGCTTGAGGAAGGGTGAAGAAATCCTGGAAGAAATAGGCTCTGACATCAAAGGGGAAGTACAGAACTGAGGGGAATCTTTTGGTCTGTATCTTTAGGTCTGATAAGGAGAGATCTGACCTTTTCAAAATTTTGCTTGTGGGCTCTGATGAAGGACCCGATGTCGAGGTAGAAGGACAATCGGGGAAACCTTCTACATGTCTCCTTGTCCTTAGAAAGAGAGTCACTCTTTTTATTAGGCTTCTTAGGGGTTGAGCCCCAGCAACTGAAGGAGAAGACTTAGAAGCAAGTAGACCCTGAGGATGATTTTGTTCTTTCTATCAATAAGGGCCCAGGAATTAAATCCTGCACATATGTCACAATCTGTGTCCATGTGGGCAAGTCCCAAACAATAGATATGTTCCCTGTGGGGATCAGAATTTTGGATTTTATGGCCACAGGAAACACACTTTTTGAAATCTGAAGGCTTCTTCAATATCTTTTCAACACTACAAGAAAAAATTACAAGGAATAAACCTAGTAACAAATTATTACTAAAAGGCAAAAGAGAAAGTATATGGATAAAGGGGAGTGGCTCACGAGTTCTGAAATCCTATGCTCTGGAAGAAGCATCAGATTTGGATCCTAGCATCAGATCTAAACCCATCAGCTGAGGAAGGAATGAATAAAAAAGACAACATCAGATTCACCAGTTTCTCCTTCCTCCATTCTCCAACAAAAATCTTACAATATAAAATTCACCACAAGCTTACCACCCTACTCTTATTAACAAGAGACATACACAGCAACCTTGGCCTACCAAAACTATCCAGTAATCCCAAACATCCCTCCCCTCAGCTACCTATACAATCATGTATATTTTTTCCTTGGGGTTCATCATCCTCCATCTGCCCACTAACTCAAAATCTTCCATAAGCATTTTAAGCAACTATGTGGCTTTTTATTTCTGTCCCTATCTTTTAGTATCCTGTCTAGCCCAGGTTCTGTTACCTCAGCAAAGTCCCTCCCCCATCATAACTGCATTTATACTTGCTTTGTTTTCATTAATTGCTTTATAAAATTCAGCCAGGAAGTTAGTATCATCCTCATATGGACCATAGAAACACTCTATCATAAGTTACTGACTAGTTATCTTAACAAAGTTATTGTTCCGCTACCTCATTTATCTGTCATCTCATTAATCTTGGACCAGCCCTAGGAGTTGTATACAAGGATTGCCACTCTAATGTTGCCAAATTTACAATGACTTTTACAACCCAACCTTTACAATGCCTCCAGTATTCAGTTTAATCTTTAAGCTTTAATTCAGCTTCCCGTAAACAGATCAGTAGTTAAAATCAGCCTTCCTTTTATAAGGTGTCAAGACACACTATACATTTAGTTCACTGCATGCACTCTCCTTGCATATCTTACATCCTACCAAAGCTCCATCATTCCCCCACTCAACCACTACCACTGTACTACTACTCACACCACCACCCATGTCTCACCCATACACAGCTCCCCTCCCACCAGCTCAAGAACCATCCCTATGCACTCCCCACATATTCTACCAACTATATTACCCAAACGTAAAGCATCCCTACAACTTAATATAGTAACCCTCCCACCATACCTGTTACCCACAGAGAACAATCATAAAATTTCCCTTATAAACAAGCACATTCAAAAACTGAGAAAACTAATAATCTCATGCATATCAAAACTAGCCCTAAGTGGAGACATCCACCCCAGCCCTGGCCCTACCATCTCCAACCCTAATCCTCATAATCTGACTAGAAATCACAACTTCTCCCATATTACAGCCAATAGAAAGCCAAGTGACTTCCTTCTACTAAGCCTAAATATTAGAAGTATATCCACCAAAGTCCATGAACTCCATGCCACCATAGACTTATACTCACCAGATATAGTTGTCCTGACAGAAACTTGGCTAAAACCTCACATTAACAGTGAGCAAATACTCCCTACAGGTTACGGCATACTAGGAGTAGACCGGCTCAACAAAAAAGGAGGTGGTGTAGCTATAATATTTAAACAACATCTAAACATCCAGATCTTAAAATCATCAGCACCACAAATAGGCAATGAAGAAATAATATATACCAACCTCAAAATTAACCGAAACAAAACCATCAACATAATTGGATGCTACTTCCCACCTGGCCAAAACATCCCTCCACTAGAAAACCTCCTCAGCTGGTCTACCCACCATCTCCCCCAAGAAACTATCATCTTAGGTGATTTCAATATTGACTGGCAATCCTGTTCTGGCAACAATCCAACCCATCATGTACACCTTCATGGCTTCACCCAAATAGTCCAGTCACCAACAAGGATAAATAAAAACTCCAGCAAGCACTCTACCCTGGATTGGATACTAGTCAGTAAGAACCCCCAGTCATATATAACAGGCTGTTTATCAGATAGCCTCAGTGATCACTCCACAACATTCCTACTTAAAAAATACCTGTACCAAGCTAAACCTGTCGTCTATCATCAAATACGTAAAAAAATAAACTTTAACCCACTCACATTCATCTTATCCCTCAAAGAATGTAACTGGCATGCTCTAAAGTACCTCAGTATAGATGACGCAGTTGAATCTTTTAATACTACCTTCCTGAACATCCTTAATTACCATGCCCCTATAAGATTTTCCAGAACCAAAGCACAACCCTCCCCATGGCTACAGAAAACCACTAAGTCAGAAATGAAAAACAGGGATAAAGCCTGGGAGCAAAAACCAAAACCCCTGCAACTAGACAGAAATTCCTAGAACTACGCAATAGAGTCATAAAGCTAACAAAACGACAAATTCCAATACTACCAGTCTGCCCTAGACTCCTCACAACACAGCCCCAAACAATTCTGGTCCTCCATAAACTCCATCCTCCACCCAGGTAAAGTCAGTACCCCTCCTCCTAACATCCCTCACTCCTCAGAAAATATTGCTACCTCATTCAACACACACTTTACCCAAACCATACTATCACTAGCTAAACAACACAACCCCTCCTCCAACCCACACCTTCAACTAGTAATCTCCCACTGCCTTCTTTTTCTCCTGTACCTACCTCCAACATAAAAACTCTTAACTAAACTTAAACCCACCAAATTGCAGCAGACAACCTCCCAAGTGAATACCTACAAATCGCAGCTGATGCTCTGGCCTACCCTGTATCCATCTTGATTTTCCGATCTCTGTCAGAAAGTTACATTCCCACATTGTGGAAAGTCTTACATATAATTCCCCTCCACAAAGGCGGACCCTCTGCAGAACTAACCAGTTACTGCCCCATAGCTATTCTCTCTCCACTCTCCAAAATACTAGAGAGATGCATACACTCTCAGGTCTCACACTACCTCCTTACTAACAACCTCCTTTCCAGTACTCAGCATGGTTTCCGACCAAACCATAGCACCACCACTGCCTTACTCTCCTTTACAAACACTATCCTTCAGCATAAAAACAATGGCTATCTCTCCTTTGCTACTTTCCTAGACCTATCTAAAGCATTTGACATGATCCCACACAAACAACTTATCTCTGTCCTCAATAACCTATCCTTCTCACAATCAGTCACCAACTGGTTTCAGAGTTACCTGTCTGACCGCCAACAATCCGTTATATGGCAGAATGACATATCTCCCCAACTACCTGTCTCCATAGGGGTTCAAAAAACAAGAAATGAGCCAGCAGCAAGTAGACTGAGTCAAAAAAGAGTAGTTTAATAAAAACTACCCAAACAGCATAATGGCATCCAAAAACAAACCGGTTTCGGCAATGGTTAAAAACCTAGCCTTCTTCAGTGTACAACAAGGAGCCAAAACAGAAATGCTGTATTTAAACAGATAAAGCCATGCTGATTGGTTACAAAATTTTGAACATGTGCTGATTGTCAAACAGCATAAATAACAAAAGAATTTTTTGTATGAATGAAAATACATTCAAAAAAATGGGGAAAAAAAAATTAATCCCAAACATCCCTCCCTCAGCTACCTATACAATCATGTATATTTTTTCCTTGGGGTTCATCATCCTCCATCTGCCCACTAACTCAAAATCTTCCATAAGCATTTTAAGCAACTATGTGGCTTTTTATTTCTGTCCCTATCTTTTAGCATCCTGTCTAGCCCAGGTTCTGTTACCTCCAGCAAAGTCCCTCCCCCATCATAACTGCATTTATACTTGCTTTGTTTTCATTAATTGCTTTATAAAATTCAGCCAGGAAGTTAGTATCATCCTCATATGGACCATAGAAACACTCTATCATAAGTTACTGACTAGTTATCTTAACAAAGTTATTGTCTCCGCTACCTCATTTATCTGTCATCCTCATTAATCTTGGACCAGCCCTAGAGTTGTATACAAGTTATTGCCACTCTAATGTTGCCAAATTTACAAATGACTTTGCTAAACCCAACTCATAATGCCTCCAGTATTCAGTTGCTAATCTTTAAGCTTTAATTCAAGACTTCCCGTGAAACAGATCAGTAGTTAAAATCAGCCTTCCTTTTATAAGGTGTCAAGACACACTATACATTTAGTTCACTGCATGCACTCTCCTTGCATATCTTACATCCTACCAAAGCTCCATCATTCCCCACTCAACCACTACCACTGTACTACTACTACACCACCACCCATGTCTCACCTATACACAGCTCCCTCCCACCAGCTCCAAGAACCATCCCTATGCACTCCCCACATATTCTACCAACTATATTACCCAAACGTAAAGCATCCTACAACTTAATATAGTAACCCTCCCACCATACCTGTTACCCACAGAGAACAATCATAAAAATTCCCTTATAAACAAGCACATTCAAAACTGAGAAAACTAATAATCTCATGCATATCAAAACTAGCCCTAAGTGGAGACATCCACCCAGCCCTGGCCCTACCATCTCCAACCCTAATCCTCATAATCTGACTAGAAATCACAACTTCTCCCATATTACAGCCAATAGAAAGCCAAGTGACTTCCTTCTACTAAGCCTAAATATTAGAAGTATATCCACCAAAGTCCATGAACTCCATGCCACCATAGACTTATACTCACCAGATATAGTTGTCCTGACAGAAACTTGGCTAAAACCTCACATTAACAGTGAGCAAATACTCCCTACAGGTTACGGCATACTAGGAGTAGACCCGGCTCAACAAAAAAGGAGGTGGTGTAGCTATAATATTTAAACAACATCTAAACATCCAGATCTTAAAATCATCAGCACCACAAATAGGCAATGAAGAAATAATATATACCAACCTCAAAATTAACCGAAACAAAACCATCAACATAATTGGATGCTACTTCCCACCTGGCCAAAACATCCCTCCACTAGAAAAACCTCCTCAGCTGGTCTACCCACCATCTCCCCAAGAAACTATCATCTTAGGTGATTTCAATATTGACTGGCAATCCTGTTCTTGCAACAATCCAACCCATCATGTACACCTTCATGGCTTCACCCAAATAGTCCAGTCACCAACAAGGATAAATAAAACTCCAGCAAGCACTCTACCCTGGATTGGATACTAGTCAGTAAGAACCCCCAGTCATATATAACAGGCTGTTTATCAGATAGCCTCAGTGATCACTCCACAACATTCCTACTTAAAAAATACCTGTACCAAGCTAAACCTGTCGTCTATCATCAAATACGTAAAAAAATAAACTTTAACCCACTCACATTCATCTTATCCCTCAAAGAATGTAACTGGCATGCTCTAAAGTACCTCAGTATAGATGACGCAGTTGAATCTTTTAATACTACCTTCCTGAACATCCTTAATTACCATGCCCCTATAAGATTTTCCAGAACCAAAGCACAACCCTCCCCATGGCTACAGAAAACCACTAAGTCAGAAATGAAAAACAGGGATAAAGCCTGGGAGCAAAAACCAAAACCCCTGCAACTAGACAGAAATTCCTAGAACTACGCAATAGAGTCATAAAGCTAACAAAACGGGACAAATTCCAATACTACCAGTCTGCCCTAGACTCCTCACAACACAGCCCCAAACAATTCTGGTCCTCCATAAACTCCATCCTCCACCCAGGTAAAGTCAGTACCCCTCCTCCTAACATCCCTCACTCCTCAGAAAATATTGCTACCTCATTCAACACACACTTCACCCAAACCATACTATCACTAGCTAAACAACACAACCCCTCCCTCCAACCCACACCTTCAACTAGTAATCTCCCCACTGCCTTCTCTTTTTCTCCTGTACCTACCTCCAACATAAAAAACTCTTAACTAAACTTAAACCCACCAAATTAGCAGCAGACAACCTCCCAAGTGAATACCTACAAATCGCAGCTGATGCTCTGGCCTACCCAGTATCCATCTTGATTAACCGATCTCTGTCAGAAAGTTACATTCCCACATTGTGGAAAGTCTTACATATAATTCCCCTCCACAAAGGCGGACCCTCTGCAGAACTAACCAGTTACTGCCCCATAGCTATTCTCTCTCCACTCTCCAAAATACTGAGAGATGCATACACTCTCAGGTCTCACTACCTCCTTACTAACAACCTCCTTTCCAGTACTCAGCATGGTTTCCACCAAACCATAGCACCACCACTGCCTTACTCTCCTTTACAAACACTATCCTTCAGCATAAAAACAATGGCTATCTCTCCTTTGCTACTTTCCTAGACCTATCTAAAGCATTTGACATGATCCCACACAAACAACTTATCTCTGTCCTCAATAACCTATCCTTCTCACAATCAGTCACCAACTGGTTTCAGAGTTACCTGTCTGACCGCCAACAACTGCTATATGGCAGAATGACATATCTCCCCAACTACCTGTCTCCATAGGGGTTCAAAAAACAAGAAATGAGCCAGCAGCAAGTAGACTGAGTCAAAAAAGAGTAGTTTAATAAAAACTACCCAAACAGCATAATGGCATCCAAAAACAAACCGGTTTCGGCAATGGTTAAAAACCTAGCCTTCTTCAGTGTACAACAAGGAGCCAAAACAGAAATGCTGTATTTAAACAGATAAAGCCATGCTGATTGGTTACAAAATTTTGAACATGTGCTGATTGTCAAACAGCATAAATAACAAAAGAATTTTTTGTATGAATGAAAATACATTCAAAAAAATGGATTATTTTAAGGACTTGAGTACATTCATATTATGATTGACTGTTTCTATGTATATATTGTGTAAAACATGTACATAATTCTATATACCAAATATTAAAGCACCAATTATACATGATCCAATATTGAACAAAAATATATAGATATGCATATATGCAGAGTGCACAACAAATCAGAGTACATACTACAATATTAGCATTAGCTATGACAATATATATAATTAATAAACATATGTATGTATTCTGAATATTGGAACACCATTTGTTCAACAAACATGTATAATATATTCAATTTTTATTTATAAACAATCATTTAACCCAGGACTAAATAGTGCACCTAGTTTCGTGATCCATTTCTTTTCTTTAAGGTTGAGTTTATTATGCCAGCCACTCTTAATGGTTCTGTCACCAATGATTTTATCAATAATGGTAAAATGAAATTTGGCAGTGCTATGCGTGAGAGTGTGTTTGTATAATGCATTGGTATTCTTATGGCATCTAATATCACTGAGATGCTCAGAAATGCGTAGTTTAACTGGTCTTGACGTCTGCCCTACATAAAATGAGTGGCAGGTGCAACATGCCAAATAGACGGCCCAATCAGTGTTACAGTTAGCAAAAAATCTAATGTCAAAGACTGTATTAGTATTCCTACTGGTGAACTCCTTAGTTTTCAACATATGCTTACAGTTGACACAGTGGCCACATGGAAAGGAACCAATAAGCCTATCACCCAAGATAGTAGTTTGATATATTTGTGGTAAAGTGGACTCATAGTGATGTTTATAGTGATTAAAGTGACCAGCCAAATTCTTTCCCTTACGAAAAGAAAAAAGGCATTTATTAGGGATAATGTTTTTAATTCTGACATCAGCCTCCAAAATGTTCCAGTTATCCCTGATAATCTTAATAAAGTTGTTGGTATTTCTACCAAATGTTGTAGTGAGTCTAAGTTTATCTGACTTTGTATGTTTCTTTTTGTATGTTAGTAAATTAGGTCTATGTAGACCCAATGCATAATTCTGAGCCATGGTCACATATCCTGAACAGTAGCCCCGCTCAATGAATCTGTTATTCAAATCCTGAGCATGATTGACAAAAGTGTTATTCTCAGAACAATTGCGCCTAATCCTAATAAATTGCGATTTAGGGATGTTCTTTGCAATATGTTTTGGATGAAAGCTGGATGCGTGGAGAATCGTATTGTATTGGGGGAATTTTCTATGGGTTTCAGTTGTCAAGGTGTTATCATTATTTCTAGTTACCAAGACATCCAAAAATGTAATGGATTCCCGATCATAGGTAATAGTAAATTGTATTCCCCATATATTATCATTCAGGTATTCCATAAATTCCCGAAGATATAAAATATCCGATCTCCACACCATCCAGCAATCATCCAAATATCTGCGCCAGATATCAATTTCTGGCAAAAACAAATTATGAGTGTCGTCATAAATCATAATTTGTTCTATATAAGCCATGAACAGATCAGCATAAATGGGGGCAAAAGATGCCCCCATAGCTGTACCTCTGATCTGTAGGTAGCATTCCTGGTTATAGAAAAAAACATTTTTAGTCAAAACATGCTCAGTCAAATTCAACAGGAGAGTATTAAACCCAGGTTGGTATAGTTTGGATTCCTTGAGCCAAAATTCAATAGCATCAAGTCCACCCCAATGTGGAATGTTGGTATAGAGTGAACTTACATCCAAGGTACAGAGTAACCAATCTGAATCCAACTGCATATCATTTACAATACTCAAAAATTGAGTAGTATCCTGTATTCGTGATCTTACATATAGTAACAACGGCTTCAGATGCATAGTTAGAAATTCAGAAAGAGGTTCCGTTATCGACCCCATACCTGATACAATGGGCCTTCCAGGTGGATGTGAAAGATCCTTATGTATTTTAGGTAGAAAGTAAATATGTTGTCTAGTAGGATCTGTAATAGTTAAATGATAAAGTGTTTTCTTATCAATAACACCATTATCAACAGCAGAGTTCAAAAAGTCATCAATATCCTTTTTGAAAACCAAGGTGGGGTCCAGTGGCATTTTGGTATAATATTTAGCATCATTGAGTTGTTTATGTGCTTCAATGTCATAGTCACACCAATCTAACACTACCACTGCCCCTCCTTTGTCTGCGTTGATAATTACCAAATCTTTATTATTTACAAGTTCCTCTAGACAAGATTTTTCACCATCAGTGATGTTATTAGACATAGGTCTCTCATAATTATGCTTGAAATGTAACTCACTAAGTACACTTCGCAAAAAGAGATTAACAGCTGGATGCATAGGAGGAGTAAATTTAGAGGTATGATATCTAAAACCTTCCATTTGTGAATGTTCAGTGTCCCCTTGTTCCTGAAAAAACAATTTTAAATTAATAAGTCTACAAAATGTAAATAAGTCATTAGTGAATGAGTCTTCTGGAACAAAAAAGCCAGGGATAAAGGATAGACCTTTATTTAGTAGAGATATCTGTTCATCTGTTAGTATAGTACTAGAAATGTTACATACATTATTTATTTTTTGGTCAATATCTCCAACAAATTTTGCAGACTGGTGACTTTTTCTGTGCTTCCTACCCCCCCTCCTCCTCCTCCCCCTGTGTTCCCTAAAGGGGATACATAGTTTTTACGTTTGGGGGTGGGGGAATCCATGATAGACTGTGTGTCAGTATCTGTACCAGACGAGGTCTCAAAATCAGTGGACTCAATATTATTACTGTGCCCTTTTAGTATGGAACGTGGACGTTTCCTTTTAGATTTAGAAACTTGCTTCTTAACATTCTGTCCTTCTTGAAATCGGACATGCCTAACATTCTTGAACGGTTGTCCCTTATCATAATCTGAAAGATCACGAGAAAACTTTTTAAGTTTTCTGTCCTTCAAAATGGTATCAAAACTCAACAGTTCAGTACTCAATTTTGATAATAAAGCAGGAAAAAAAGTTTCATTTTGGTAATGATTGCATTCCTCAATAGAATTCAAAACTAGAGTAGTTTCACTCTCAATGATTCTAGTGTAATGCTCGGATAAAGCTTTAACAAACTTCATCGAGCATTCCTGTTGTATAAGATTCCATTCAGAAAGTAAATTATCATCTGGACTAGCCACCAAGGGCTGTATTTTCACTCTGAGACCCCTAGGGCAAATGCCCTTAACCAAATATGCTTTTAATAGTTTGTGGTGCCAAACACTAGATCTCAAGGCCTTCATATTTTTGTTAAGTGAGGCAAATTGTTGTTCACATTTTTGTTCGGGTTTTAAAGAAATCATATTTCCTGAGGCAGTGGTATCATTCCCAATGCCAAATGCTGCAATATCATCTTTATCTGATGATAGATCCAAAAGAAGCTTTTGGAGATCCATAGTGTGATCCATCCTTGGACCCCTACTTTCCTCTGTTTACACCAATAATCTGGCCTCTGCCACCAAACATGGCACACTCATCCAATACGCAGATGACTCTACCATCATCCGCTCAGCCCAGTCCCTACCCAAACTGCAAAAAGTCACACAGGAAGCCTTTTCCTCTGTTGAAACATGGTTATCCGATGCCCAATTAATACTCAACCCAAACAAAACTAAACTACTCATCTTCCAACCCACCAAACATACTCAAAACATCTCTCACTTTAACATCACAGCAAAAGACAACACCACTATATACCCAACTGAACACACCAAATTGCTAGGAGTGGAAATAGACAATAAACTAAAATTTGAGATTCACATATCCATGACCATAAAAAAAGTCCACAAAAAACTAGGAACATTATACAGAAATAAACAATTTCTCACCAAAGCAGCAAAGATTTCAATAGCAAATTCCCACCTTATCTCCACCCTACTTTATGCCTCTCCAGTATATACCAACCTAAGGCAATGTGATCTAAACAAGCTAGAGACCTGCTACAACAAAATCGCAAAATTCGCCACAGGGGCATCCTACCGTAGTCACCACTGTCTCTCACTTGCTGAACTGGGCTGGCTTGAACTCCCTCACCTCCTTCAGTGGTATCAACTCTCACTCACCCACAAACTAGTAAACCATCCACTAAATGTCCCATCCCTCCAGAATCTACTCCAACCCTATCGCACCACCAGACCACTAGGATCCAGCAACAAAAATCACTTGCAGATCACTAAAGCCAATAACTCTGCTGGTGAAGCACTATTCTCTTGCGCCATAGCCAAATTATGGAACTCACTCCCACCCACAATTACCTCCGTACCATCATGCACCAACTTCAAAACTTTATTAAAAGCGCACCTAAAAACATGCTGGCTATGCCCTTGCAACTCCCACTCTAATATCATCCACCCCATCCAACTACTACCTTTCTTTCACCTCCACTAACTACCTTGATGATAGCAAGCTCAGATGCTCATAAGCCTAGTACTTGTACAGCAGGAACTTCTCATTGTTACATTTGTTAATGCCTGTTATGTACTTCACAGATAAAGATTCTAGTTGTCTACTGATGTACTATGTTCTTCATCTGTAAATATGTTGTAAGTAATTTCTGTGTTAAATTGTTAATCACTATGTAATCCAATGTAACTACTGTCTGTTTATTTTACTGTGGAGCTTTTCTCCCCGGGCCTCCGCTGAAAATGGACCCACGTCCAGTCGGACACTCCCGGTCAACAAATTTAAATAAATAAATAAATATTTGTATGTGGACAAACCAAAAATTGCACACATTTTTGGTATTCCCAAAATGCATAAGACTTTAGAACTACTTAAGTTTAGACCAATAGTGGCGGGATCAGGTAGTATTACGGAACTGCTAGCCAAATACATTGACATAATCTTAAAACTTTTTGTAACTTCCATAGTCCATATTTGTAAGGATTCATGGGATTTTTTGAGACATGTTGACCAAAGTGTATTCAATTCTCAAGCCTTGATGGTCACAGTGGATGTGGTGGAGCTCTTTCTGAGTATTCCACATGGAATAGAACTAGAATGGTTTGGTCAGATTTTGGCAACTGAGGTGGGCCAAACCTCCACGACTATTAACCTTATACTAGAATTTATGGAAATTGCCCTTGAGAACAATTTCATTCATTTTAATGGAGAATTCTATCATCAAAGAAAAGGTGTGGCAATGGGCGCCTCGTGTGCCTCCTAATATGCTAATATTGTTCTGTACTTTTGGGAAAAGAAATTTGTTTTTTCCAGTAAATGGTACCAGGACATTTTGCATTATAGATGGTTTTTAGATGACATTTGCATCTTTTGGAGGGGTAGTGAGGAGAGTTTTTTCTGAATTCATACATTACATTAACAACACAACAGCGTTTCTAAAGTTCACACATAATATAGACAAGAATGAATTGCATTATTTGGATGTAACCGTTGTTAAAGATCATGTTAACCAGTGTTTTCAATCCAAATTATATAGAAAGAGTTTATTCTCTAATTCCTACCTTCACTACAACAGTGGACATCCACACTTCCAAAAAAGGGGCATCATCAAGGGACAGTTAATCTGGACTTCTCGAATGTGTAGTACATTCAAGGATTTTAATGAGGAGGCACACACTCTAAAAAGTTTTTTCTTAGAGAAAGGTTACCCAGATAAGGTATTTGATGATTTGCTACAAGAAATTAGACAAAAAGGGATACTTTGTGCCCCCCATTGTTGGGAACAGGTTCTATTAATCATTTACAGAAGAACCATCAGAATATAATGGATGGTAGGAATAGTTTTATACACACTTATAATAGGAACTCTGAAGATGCTGAGGGTATTGTTTCTAAATACTGGCCCATCCTCAGTTTACATGAAGAAACAAAAACTTTTGTTTCAGAGCGACCACATTTTGTTAGAAAAAGGAATAAGAACTTAAAGGAAGTAAACAAATTTTAGAGATTGAAGGAAACAAAAGGAAAGTTGGTACATATGCATGTGGCAAGTGTAAGCAATGCCGTGCTATGGTTAATCAGGGTCAGATTAATATTCCTTCTAGGAAATTTAACTTTATTTCAAAAAAGTACCACAATTGTGACACAAAGGGGGTAGTTTATTTAGGGAAATGTAAAACCTGTGATAATTTTTACGTAGGAAAAACGGAGCGACATTTAAGGAGGAGTATCTATGAACATTTTAATGATGTTGTTAAACAGAAGGAGAGTAATGCTTTTTATAAACACTCTTTAATTTGCAAAAAAATGAACATTAAATTCATCATATTAGAGCAAGTATCACAAGACACCAGAGGAGGTAGCTGGGAAACAATGTTAGAATATCATGAACTATATTGGCAATTGAAATTGAATTCTAACAAGTTTCCCGGTTTGAACAACAGTATTAATATTATGAGTGTTTTAAAATTAAGAAAAGCTCGTCTTTAACAACAACATTATTATTATTATTATTATTATTATTATTAACATTATTAATATTTTTACAGTTACCCTCCTCTTTTTATACACTACATAGTATATAATATATTTTTATATATTTATATATTTTTATATTTCCATATTTTTATATATTTAATGTTATGGTATCACAGGAATTTTACATACATTTTATCCCTTACACCTCTTTTACCAGTACTTGTACTTGTTTGTTTGAGGGTATTGTTTCTAAATACTGGCCCATCCTCAGTTTACATGAAGAAACAAAAACTTTTGTTTCAGAGCGACCACATTTTGTTAGAAAAAGGAATAAGAACTTGAAGGAAGTTTTTGAAAGTAAACAAATTTTAGAGATTGAAGGAAACAAAGGAAAGTTGGTACATATGCATGTGGCAAGTGTAAGCAATGCCATGCTATGGTTAATCAGGGTCAGATTAATATTCCTTCTAGGAAATTTAACTTTATTTCAAAAAAGTACCACAATTGTGACACAAAGGGGGTAGTTTATTTAGGGATATGTAAAACCTGTGATAGTTTTTACGTAGGAAAAACGGAGCGATATTTAAGGAGGAGGATCTATGAACATTTTAATGATGTTGTTAAACAGAAGGAGAGTAATGCTTTTATAAACACTCTTTAATTTGCAAAAAAATGAACATTAAATTCATCATATTAGAGCAAGTATCACAAGACACCAGAGGAGGTAGCTGGGAAACAATGTTAGAATATCGTGAACTATATTGGCAATTGAAAGTGAATTCTAACAAGTTTCCCAGTTTGAATGATAGTATTAATATTATGAGTGTTTTAAAATTAAGAAAAGCTTGTCTTTAACAACATTATTATTATTATTATTATTATTATTATTATTATTATTAACATTATTAATATTTTTACAGTTACCCTAATCTTTTTATACACTACATAGTATATAATATATTTTTATATATTTATATATTTTTATATTTCCATATTTTTATATATTTAATGTTATGGTATCACAGGAATTTTACATACATTTTATCCCTTACATCTCCCTTACCAGTACTTGTACTTGTTTGTTTGTACGCTTTTTGTTTTTTTATTATTATTTTTTTATTATATTTTTTTCCATTGGCATTTATGACACTGTGTTGTTTTTGAAAATAGGACTCCTTTCTATTGGTTTGACCAGAACCTTGAAGGGATACACATGCTAGTCAGCAAAAGTTATTAGCAACATTTTTTCATAGGAACTCCGAACCCATTTGTTAGAATAGGATGATTATATTTAAAGTTTTATACAATATTTAAACACTAACTTCATAGGTAGTTTTTATTATTAACTTATTTCAATTTGAATGAAGGTTTTATAAGTCATTTATACATATATCCTGGTTTTAAATTTTAGTGTATTGTTTCTTTACGACTGCAGGATATAATTATAAGTTAATTAGTCTCATCATGTGGCATGAATTAGACTATTTAAGGATGTTTTTAGCAATGTCTATACACTTATCCTTGAAAAAGCCTGATAGTTTTCAGGTGAAAGCGCTTGGTTTACTGTTGGTTTCAATAAAGATTGTTGCTTCTTTTAATTATTTGGCTACCGCTAATTTATACAAACTTGTGGATTATACTGCTGTTGGATTTCGGGTCCTGAATTGCCGGGTTGGTTTACTTTCTCATTTTGTTAAATCACTGACATCCCACAATAATTCCCAGGTTTTTCTTGGGATTGCTACAGCTTTTCATAACCAACCTTCCTTCCCACCCATATCCATGGGCAACCTGGTTTTACAATGATCTTGTTATATGTTACTGAGAAGTAGTTCTCTGATGGACCAGGATGCCAACAGAAGGGTGATCTACACCTGGTTCCCACCTTAGCACTCTTTCCAGACCTTATATAATATACCTCCAAACACACATTAGTTCACATGTCCCCAAGCACCTTTGAAGATATACAGTAAATGTAAGCAATATATTGTGTGAGCCCCCACTCCATTTGCCCTCTCTCTGCTTGGACTCACTCTGCTCCCTTACTCTACCCAATTCCCACTCACCCATACTTCATCAAGATTTATACTCTACCTACTACATCCCATCCATTTCCACCTATTGCCTTTCTAAGGTCATAAACCAATTAAATAAACCCACTCATTTTCCTCCCTTTATTCTTGCCTCCCATTTCCTCAACTGACTAATATTCTAACCTCCACCTGTAAGTACCCTACTCACAATCATAAGCTATTACTACTCCCAAAAACCTGCTTCTTGTATCTGTTCTGACTGAGTGTGCTTCTTAGCTGATAAGTATATTTTGGCACTTTTTAACTGTTCAGACTTGAATAAAATAATTATTAAATTCAGTTCAGAATACATTTTGAATAAATTTAATTTATTTAAACTGTATTTGCTTTAATATACTACTACACACTTGTATGCTAGCTTGCACTGCACTTAAATTGTTTTTAGTGCTGTTTTAGCTGCTTTTCTAAAATAAATAAATAAATAAATAATTCTAAATTCTAGGCTTGTTTCCTGCCTTTCCTATAACTAGTCTAGTCTAGATACAGATTTGCTGTATCCAGGACTGTTTGCAGGCTTCTGAGCCCCCCAAGCCTTTTGTGTTGGAGGGAAGCCATCTAGCTTATTAGTGGGAGTGGTAAGCACTAGGTAGCCTATCTACCACAAGAGGAGTGGTTCCTGGCCCACAAATTGTATGATATTGGCCGGTTGGGCAGTTTTTCCATTTCTTTCAACTTTCTGGCTTAAAAGCCTGCATTTGTGCTTGTTTCCCTCCTTTTCTGTAGCTAGTCTAGTCCAGATACAGATTTGCTGTGTCCAAGACTGTTTGTAAGCTTCTGAGCCCACCAATCCTTTCTGTGCTGGAGGGAAGCCATCTAGCTCATCAGTGGGAGTGGTAAGCAGTAGGTAGCCTATCTACAGCAGGAGGAGTGGTTTCTGGCCCAGAAAGTGTAGTTTATTGGCCATTTGGGGAGTTTTCCCATCTCTTTCAACTTTCTGGTATAAAAGGCCACATTTGCGCTTATTTCCCACCTTTCCTGAAACTAGTCTAGTCCAGATACAGATTTGCTGTATCTAGGACCGTTTCAATGTTTCCCTTATATCTACTAGTTATTTCCTCTCCTGTACTTTTACTAGCTTATTAATCTAGCATTTTACCAGACTTCTTGTAGCAATTGCTGTAGCACACAAAAGTGCTATCAGCACTAAACGTTCTACAAGGAAACAGCTCCAGCACTTATTATTAATGCCCACCCCTCCAGGCATGTCTAAATGTCAGTTCCCTGTGCTTTCTCCTATTAACCTGGTGAACTTTTTCATCCTGAGGCAATGTAGCAACTGCCTCATGTACAATGACAACCCTCTCGTCTTACCACCCAACAATCAGACTTGCGAGAGATGCGCTTATATATCCAAACTGGAAGCCACACATTCTCCAGCTAAGACTGGAATAGTTGGTCAAGAGGAGAAGGTCAACACTTGCACCACACCACATGGAACATATAGCCCTCCAAAACACACGCCAGCACTGCCTTCACATAAAAACACAAACTGCACACCCACATTTGCGGAGGCTCTCAATAAAAATTTACCCAACAGCAGAGACCTCCAAGGCAGAAACGCACTAAACCACCACAACACAACACTAATCACGAGACACATAACTCTCCTAAACAGTGTAGCACTCAACCAAAGCCCCTAAGGCAAAACAGCATGCTCAACACACTAGTCATAGGTGACTCGATAGTGAAGCACACTGATCTCCCACTCACTAGGTTGAATAAGGAGAAAATAACTGTCAGCTGTCTGTCAGGTGCTAGGATCCTCCGCATAATGCATGCACTCAGGTCCCTCAACAACAGGTACAAATATGACTCTGTCATTGTACATGTCGGTGTAAATGACCTAAGATGTACCTCCCTGGAGTATATGAAAAGAGACATGGAGGAGCGCTTGGATTATGTCAGGTGGGTATGACCCTAGCCCTGAGCAGCATCATACCATCACCCAGAATGATACCACAGTAGAAGCAGAAAATTATTGATTTCAACAATTAGCTAAGTTTCTGGTGTCATTCTAAGTGGATCCAGTATCTGTCTGCCTGGGATGACATGACTGACAGACCTCGATGCTTTGCCAGACATGGCCTGCATCTGTCACCCTTGGGCTTCTGGATACTGGCCAAGGTTTTTGCCACCCCTATAGCACCTTTTGTAGGCAGTGTTCCAAAGACCAGATTCCCAACATAACAGCTACAAACAAATGCATTTGAGAGTCATGCTGCTCAATGCTAGAAGTCTAAATCTCAAAATGCACTCACTGGAAGCATTCCTTAAAATGGAGACCATTGACATGTGTGCCATAACAGAGACCTGGTTCAAGGCAGCAGAAAGCACCCCTGCACTACCAGGCTATAACTCATTCCACACCTTTCAGCCCCAAAACTTGGACTTTCCACTTAACTGCAAAAACTACTCATGTACCAATACAATTGCCCAACGTTTCCTGGAATTCATCAATTCCAGTGCCCTGGACCAGATCGTTCTTACCCTCACTAGAAGTAGCAACATCCTTGACCTAGTCATTACTAACATGGGGGACTGTTGCTCTACACCAGCAGTCAACTCCTCCCTGGTTAGATCCAACCGCAAACTAATCACCTTGGAAATCCACATCCCTTACACCCCCTACCCCCACAAATGTAACCACCATGAAAAACTTCTCCAAAGCTAACTTTGGGCTCCTAAAAAACATAGGTGGCTAACTTCACTGCACCCATGCAAATGGAGATCAGTTGCATGACCACCGAATCATACACCAATGCACTGTATGAACAAGTACACAAATGCATGGATTTCGCCATACTCAATAGAACCAAGATGCTCTCCTCCAAAAAAAGAAAGCCAATCTGGTGGTCGCCTGCCATAAACAAACTCTACAACAGAAGGAGGAAACTGATGTGGAATAAGGTGAAGTCCCAAGACTGGAAAAACTCCCTTATCAGCCTCAACAAAAAGATCACTCATCAAATCCTCTAAAGCTAGCTACGAAAACAGAATTGTAGCAGATAGTAAGGACAACCACAAGGCCTTCTATAGCTATGTAAAGAATCTCCATGGCAATACCCATATTTGCTCTGAGCTACTGCACAATGGTACCTCCTATACTGAGCCATCGATATTGCCAATATACTGGCCGACAGATTCAATGCCAACTTTACCCCCTCAAGGGACCAGTCACAATACCAGTAGATTGCCAGGCACCTAGTATTACTGCTGCACAGGTTAAAACAGCACTGTCCAAGGCCAGGAATACAGCTTCTATGGGACCTGACAGTATCCCTGACTGTGTTCTACATGAACTACAGAGTGAACTGGCACCTCACCTGTATATCCTGTTCAATTACAGCCTCACCTCAGGCTTTGTCCCTACTGAATATCACACTGCTACAGTCATCCTTCTCCACAAAGGAGGAGCGACTACAGACCCTGCAAACTATCGCCCCATTAGCCTGGTCAGTCTGATATGCAAAGCTGTAGAATGCATTATCATGGACCTAATAAACAAGGATATAGGGAGTCTCCAAACTCTGGATCCCACACAGTTTGGTTTTGTGAAGGGTAGATCATGCCTGCTCAACTTGGTCGACTTCTTTGAGTCAGTCATCAGAGGTGTGGATGAAGGCAAGGTGGTTCATGAAGCCTACCTTGATCTGGCCAAGGGCTTTGACACCATTCCCCATTCAGGAATCATAGAAAAACTCACTAAGCTAGGCATCAACTCCTATATCACTAGGTGGGTTGCAAACTGGCTCACAGGTAGAACCCACCCACAGAGTGAAAGTAGCTGACTCCAATTCAGACTGCTGACCAGTCACGAGTGGAGTCCCACAGGGTTTGGTCCTGGGTCCTCTCCTGTTTGGTATCTACTTCTCTGAAGTCCAGGCCAACATGAAGGGACCCTGGCTGACAAAGTTTGCAGACAATTGCAAGTTGGAAGCTATTATTAACTCCCAAAGTGATGTTGACATCCTACAGAAAGGCCTCACTGAGACCAACAACTAGTGTCAGAACCATGGTCTTAAGCTCAATGCCAAAAAATGTGTTATCATCCCCTTTAGAAAAAATCTGGTTCCCATGAATTACCACATTGATGGTAGTCCAATGAACACAGAAGGCGTTATAAGAGATCTGGGAATACAGGTTGACAGCAACCTCTCTTTTGACCACCACATTGCCACTGTGGTCAGAAAGTCCTTCTATGGCACATCTCATTGCTAAGGATTTTGCATCCAGGAAGAAAGAGGTCATTGTCTCCCTCTACTCTTCCCTCATTAGGCCAATCACTGAGTACAATGCCCCATTTGACATGTACCTCACTAAACACCTGCAACAACTGGAGAGGCTGCAAAAGTACCTCTCAAAGAGGATCCTAGGCCTTAAACATTTGTCCTATATGGACAGACTAAAAAACTCTATTCTCTCTCTCATATCGCCTAATTAGAGGCGATCTCTGCTTGACTTACAAAGCCATGTCTGACCCAGCTCTGTTAGAAATGCTACAGCTAAAGAAATCCCAATCCCTCCACACCACACACCCCAGAGACCTCAACCTCATTACAACAATCAACAGAACATGCTGGAGGGACAGGTTCGTAACCTGGAGACCGCCCATGCTGTGGAATAGACTTCCCATACATGTCAAGCGGAGCACCTCACTGGCCCTCTTCAAGAGAAATCTTGACGACTGGATGGGAAATAGAAAATTCACCCCAGGGATTACTCCAGTGGCTTTGCTCAACAGAGGCACTGGGAACTAAGGTTTGGTGGCATGATGCCACTGTAATCCTATGGGCTAGGCTTGTAAAGGCTCCAGGGCCATTAGTCTAGTCCACACTTATGAACCTATAATTATATTTCTCCCATTCTGATATAAATCATGCTTGCTCTTCCCTAGCCTTACCTTAAATCTACTGCTTCTCACACACATCACATCTTTACCAACTGGTACTTTAACAAAATATACTTCACCATGGTCCACCAACCATCTTGGGCTGCCAAATATTGCACCCCCTTGGAGTGGCTAGGCTTATATAGGCCCTAGGGCTAATAGCCTAGTACCTACCTATGAACTTTCTTATCACACTTTTGGTGTTAAGTAGACTACTGCCTATGTGGTAGTTCATGGGTACAGAATTTTTACCAAAGGGGATGACAATGCACTTTTTGGCATTGAGCTTGAGACCATGTCTTTGACACCAAATATCTGTCTCAGTGAGACCCTTTTGTAGCATGTCCACATCATTAGGAGTTTCAATTATGGCTCCTAGTTTGCAGTCATCTGTGAATTTAGCTAGCCAAAGACCTTCTGAAGTAGATACCAAACAGGAGAGGACCCAGGACTGAACCCTGCGGTACTCCACTTGTCACTGGTCTGAAGTCTGATATGGAGTCTGCTACTTTCACAGTGTGGGTTCTTTCAGTACGCCAGTTGGCAACCCATCTTGTGACATAGGGATTTATACCTAGTTTAGTGAGTTTATCTATAATTCCAGAGTGGGGGATGGTGTCGAACACCTTGGCGAGATCTAGATAGGCTGTGTGAACCACCTTACCATCATCTATGGCTTTGGTGACTACTTCAAAGAAGTCTATCAGGTTTAGGAGACATGATCTGCCTTTTACAAACCCAAACTGTGTGGGGTCCAGGGTTTGGAGATCTCCAATGTCTTTGTTTATGAGTTCCATGATGATACGTTCCATGGCCTTGCAGATGAGGCTCATCAGGCTAATGGGGTGGTAGTTCCCGGGGTCTGTTGTGGCCCCCCCTTTGTGGAGTGGGATAACTGTCATGGTGCACCATTCAATGGGCACAAAGCCTGAGGAGAGGCTATGATTGAACATGGTACTTAGGTGGGGTGCCAGTTCATTCTGTAGTTCATGTAGAAGGCAGCCTGGGATATTGTCAGGTCCCATGGATGCTGTGTTCTTTTCTTTGGAGAGTGAAGTTTTTACCTGTGCAGCCATGATTACAGGAACTTTTCATTCTTCCGGTATAAAGATGGACCCTTTAGGGGGTGAGAGGAGGGTAAAGTTAGCACTGAACCTATCTGCCAGGATGTTGGAAATATCAGTTGGTTCTGTATATTTAGTGTCATTGTGCTGTAACTCAGAGCAGATCTGAGTGTTGCCACTGAGATTTTTGACATAGCTATAGAATGCTTTGTGCTTGTCTTTAGAATCAGTGGCAATTTTGTTTTCATAACTAGCTTTGGAGGATTTTATGAGGGATCTCAGCTTCTTACTGAGGCTGACCAGGGAGTTCCTCCAATCATGGGATTTTACTCTTTTTTGCAACAGTTTCTTTCTTCTGTTGTAGAGTTTGTTTATGGCAGAAGTCCACCAGATTGGCTTCCTTTTTTTGGAGGATAGCATCTTGGTTCTGTTATGGATAGCACAATCCATGCACTCGTGTAAGTGCTTATAAAGTGCATTTGTGTAGGATTCAGCAGTCGTACCTCTATTGTCCATCTGCATGGGTGTCATGAAGTTTGCCACTTCTGTCTTAAGAAGCGTGAAGTTGGCTTTGGAGACATTTTTTACGGTTGTTTTCCTAATGGGGGTGGGAGCGGGATGTGGATGTCTAGGGTGATTAGCTTGTGGTCGGATCTGACCAACGAGGAGCTGACCTCTGGTGTGGAACACCGGTCACCCATGTTGGTGATGACCAGGTCTAGGATATTGCTGCCTCTGGTGCGGGTGTGGATAAGTTGATCCAAAGCATTGGAATTGATGATTTCTAGAAAACGTTGAGCAAAAGAGTTGGTACATGAGTAGTTTTCCAGTTAATGGTAGGGTAGTTGAAATCACCCATTAGTTGTACCTTAATATTTTCCAGTGTATCAAGAAAAGAGGAGTGGGAATCCTGGGGCATGGTGGGGGGTCTGCAGCAAGCTACAATCTGGATTGCAGTTTTGCCCAGAGTTAGTTGAACTTGGATAATCTCGGATGCGTTATGCTGAGCAACTAGCTCGGAGGTGTGGATATCCTTAATGAATATGGACACGCCTCTACCTTTAGTGTTTCGGTCCGGGTTTGGTGGCCAAAAGGTGTGGTATGAATTATAGCCTGGTAATGCAGGGGTGCTCTCTGGAGCTTTGAACCAGGTCTCTGTCACTGCACAGATGTCAATGTTCTCCATTTTAAGGAGTGCCTCGAGTGAGTGCATTTTGAGGTTTAGACTTCTAGCATTGAGTAGCATTATCCTCAGATTTTGCTTGTTTGTACCTGTTACAGTGGTGAATTTGCCATTTGAACCTTGCCTAAAAAAGGCACTATAGGGGTGGCAAGAACCTTTGCCAGTATCCGGAATCCCAAGGGTGACAGCTGCAGGCCATCTCTGGCAAAGCAGCGTGGCCTGTCGATCATGTCATCCCAGGCAGACAGATACTGGATTCCCTTAGAATGACACCAGAAGCTTAGCCAATTGTTAAAGTCAATCATTTTGTCATTGTACTGTGGTGTCATTCTGGGTGATGGCAGGATGCTACTCAAGGCTAGGGTCATACCGGCCTGGGCTAGAAGATCAGAGCGCTCCTCCATGTCTCTTTTCATGTAGTCCAGGGAGGTACGTCTCAGGTCATTCACACCAACATGGACAATGACAGAGTCATATTTGTACTTGTTGTGGAGTGACCTGAGTGCATGCGTTATGTGGCGGATCCTGGCACCTGACAGGCAGCTGACAGTAACTTTTTCCTTGTTTAGCCTGGTGAGCGGAACATCAGTGTGCCTGACTATAGAGTCACCTATGACTAGAGTGTTGGGTACATTATGCCTTATGGGCTGTAGTTGAGTGGCACACTGAGAATGTGGACTATGTGTCATTTGGGTTGTGTTGGGGGGTGGAGGTTGCTTGCATTTCTGCTTTGGAGGTCTCTGTTGTTTGGGCAGATTAGTACAGAGAACCTCCACGAATGTAGGTGTGTTTTTGTGGTTCTGTCTGTGTGTTTTGGTGGTGTAGGTTTTGAGGGACTATGTGATGAGTGTGGTGCGGTGCAAGTGTTTACCTTCTCCTCTTGACTGTCTAGGCCTGTCTTTGGTAAAGAGAACTTTGCTTCCAGTTTGGCTATATAAGTGCATCTCTCACAGGTCATAGAGTTGGGTGGTAGGAGGAGAGGATTGTCTGTGTACATGAGGCAATTGCTGCATTGTCCCAAGATGCCCAGATTCAATAGGTAGACAGGAGAAAATACTTGGAGCTGGCCTTTAGACATGCCTGAATAGGTGCTTATTTATTAAGTACTAAAAACTGTTTTCCCTCTAGACAAGTGAGGAAAGTTGAATGCTATAGTAATTTGTAACTTATTTAGTGCTTACAATGAGTTCTGAACAAGTGCTGAGATCAAAGAAACAGATGAGTGCTAAAACTAAAAAGCTGGCTAGTTGCAAGGAAAATTTTGAAAAACAGACTTTATGGCGCCAGGAATAGTTTAACCCCAGTTAAGTGGGGGGGGCAGCTTAGGAGCTCACAAACAGTCCTGGACACAGCAAATCTATATCTGACCTGCCACAGGAAAGGGGGGAAGCAAGCTTAGATTTTTTTTTCCAGTAAAGTGGAAATGGAGAAAGCTGGAACAGAAGTTAATTCAATGTTAAGAATCTGAGTGGGTTGGCCTTCACAAATGTTCTCTATTAGATTGAGTGAAGTAATGACACTAGACTGGGAGGAGTGTCACCGATCAAATATACAGTATGGGTGGGCAACTGCAAAGCCACCAAGTATAAGAACACACAACACTAGGGAGGGTGGGTGAGAAAAAAATTACAGTTCCTAGCTGTAGCCACTAAATGAAAGTTTTAAACAGATCAAGGAGCAGACTAGAGAATGCTTTTAACAGACAAAAATGCACAGAAAAGTTCGGATAGAGCAATCACAAACAGAAAATACAACTCTCAGTATGACAAAGCAGTTTACAGTTAAGTAATGTTAAAACAGTTTAAAACAGTACATAAATGCAGTGAAACAATAAAAAAAGCTTTATAACAGTGCAAAAATATAGTAGATCAACTGTATAGCACAATTATAAGCATTTCAGAAGTGCAATTCAGCGCAATAAGTGTAAGAAATAACTTTGCCTGCTCTTGGAATCTTAAGGAATTTCCACTTATGTAATGCAATCCAGAGCCTGACAATACAAGCAGAGCCTTTATAAAACACAGGGTTTATATAGCAGTAAGAATGGAAGAGTTGGGAAGATCAGACTACTCCTCAGCCCCTGCTATTACCTAATCACTCATACTACAGAAGGTCAGGAGGCCTTGTTACTCTCAATAATGAAGACAATCAGCAGGGTGTTCAATTATATTGTTGAATACAAATGGTATTAGTTGACCAAGACAGCTAAGCATTCAGCAGTGGTCTACACAGTGTCACCAAATAAATATAAGCAATCTCAAGGTTAAATACTTTCTAAAAAGACCAGCCACAATAAAAGTTTTAAATATATTTAATAATAAATAATAAAAGAACATGAAAATACTGAATATATATTTACAGTAAACCACAGAGTTCAAATCAAAGAGTATCCAATTATACTGTGTAATATTAATACTTACAGAAATGGTAGTTGTTGACCAAAACATCTAGGCCTTTTGGTGTGGCCCACACAGTGTCACCAAATAAATATAAGCATTCTCAAAGGTTAATACTTTCTAAAAGGACCAGTCACAATAAAAGTTTCAACTACATTTAATAATAAATAATAAAAGAACATGAAAATATTGAATATATATTTACAGTAAACCACAGAGTTCAAATCACAGGAAATATTGAAAATAGCACTGATGGACAGACTCAAACAAATGAAGGAATACAATATCTAAACTAAGCTTCACTATATTCCTGACTGAATCTAGGAGAATTACTATTCCCTACTTACTTAATAGAGCAAGGCAGATGATGTGGTGAATGGTCCTTCTTGTGTCAGGCCCTAGTAAGAGTACTCAATGCTGAGAGAACAGTGTCTGTATTATCTAGAACATAATTTAATTTCCAAGATGGCTGCCAGAATGACCTCATCTGGTCATCTAAATCTAGGTTCTCACAGTATCCCCCTTTGAAGATGAGACAGGACAGGCAGCTACAATACACTTCTAAATGTTTATGGCAGTGCCTGGTGCTTGCCCTCATTTTACTGAGCTAATGAACAAAGGCTTCTTCCAGACCTACCATGTCCGGTCCTACTCAGCACAGTGGGATGCCATGTTTATGGCTTAACAGCTAATTTAATTTCAAGGGTTTTCCAGACTTAACTGGACTGAGGTTAATCACTTCTCTTCAAGTGTCCTTTGCTAACATAACATATACACATGCAGTCTCTCATGTTTATTCCTCTGTCCAGCAGGACCAACTGTTGATACATTTTTAACACTAGCAACTATATAAATACATTTTGAAATTCAAATGCTGTACAGTTCTAATACATTTGTAACATAAACATCTGTACAAATCAGTGTGATATTCAAATGCCATACAGTTATAACACATTTATAACAAAAGCATTTGTGCAAATCAGTTTGATATTCAAATGCCATGCACTTCTAATACATTTGTAACACAAGCATCTTGTGTAAATCAGTTTGATATTCAAAGGACATATCATTCTTTACAGAACTCCAGCTAGCTATAATACTGGCACTAGCCCATATCATCACATCTTTCCCCCCTCAAAGACTCATGCTAGTTTTTCAAGTGACCCTTAAGAAATGTGGCTTGAGAGAAATAAGCCTATCTGGGAATATGTCACCCCACTCCCTGCATTGGCATTGCTGACCCCACTACAGTCTTGTACTGTCATGCCATATACCTGCAGTCCTAAGCCCCATCTTAATAATCTGACATTTTGCTAGCTGGCTCTATGTAGCCATGTTAAGGAATGTGGTCTGTAACTACAGTGAATTCCCTTCCACACAGATAAGGCTGAAGATTCTGGGGTGCCCATACTATGGCTAGACATTCCTTTTCTACAGCTGCATAACATTCCTCCCTGGATTAAAGTCTACAGCTGAGATATACCACTAGGTGTTCCTCTCCCTCTGAGGAAACCTGGCTAGGTAGAGCCCCCACCCATGGTTTTAAGCATCCGCCTACACAACAAACTATTTGCTGTAACCTGGACTGGCTAACACAGGGGGTCCTCCCAAAGCTCCTTCAAGCTTCTGGAATGCCTGCTCATATGCTGGGATCCACACTACCTTATCTGGCCTTTTTTTCCTTGTCAGGTCTGTGAGGGGAGCAGCTATTGTACTATAATTGGGAACAAACTTTCTATAGTTACCTGATGCCCATAAGAATGCCGTCACCTGCTTTTTGGTAACAAGGGAAGGCCATGCCTGAATCACTTCCACTTTGGCAGGTTCTGGCCTGATCTTATCACTCTCCACTCTGTCCCAAGTAGAAGATTTCTGCCATACCCACCTGACACTTACGGGGCTTAATGGTCAACCCTGCCCTTTACAGTCTGCCCAGCACCTCCCTGACATGCTGAATGTGCTCTTCCAGGAATGGCTGTAGATGGCAATATCATCTAGGTAAGCAAAGGCATAATCTTCTGCTCCTGCTAGGATATAATCTACCAGACTCTGAAAAGGCAATAGGGAATTTTTCATCACAAAGGGCATCTCTGTAACTCATACAAGCCAAAAGGAGTCACAAAGATTGGCCTCTCTCTAGCTTTGGGAGTCAAGGGCACCTGCCAGTAGCCCTTAGTCAGATCAATAATGGTCAGATACTTAGCTCCACCCAGCTTCGCTAAGGCTTCATCTGTACTAGGCATGGGGTAAGCCTCTGCCTCTATGTGACTATTTTGTCTTCTGTAGTCCACACAGAACCAGGTGCTGCCATCCTTCTTTGGTACAAGCACCACTGGGGAGGCCCACGGACTGCTGGACTCCTGGATTACTCACAGTTTCAACATCTCCTGAAACTCCTCCCCCAGAGACTGTCTGACACACCCAGGCACCCTGTAAGGGGCCTGTTTGATAGGTCTTTGGGGCCCTGTATTCAAATGGTGCTGCACCAGGTGGATGCAGCCTAGTTTCCCAGTGAACATGTCCCAAACTCTTGTAACACTGCTCGGATTTCTCGAACCTGGATGGGGGATAATCGCTGGTACATTCTTACCCTTTCCACTGAGGTGTCAATATGAGCCTCACTGAGAAGATCAGTCAATAGATCTCCCTCAGACCCCTCCTGCCATCCACTGCAAATACTCAGCACAAGGGCCTCCCTATCATGGTAAGGCTTCATCATGTTAAAATGGTACAATTTGTGCCCCTGCCTCCTGCCTAGCAGTTACACCATGTAGTTAAAATCACTGACCTTCCTTACCACTTTGAAGGGTCCCTCCCAAGCTGCCTCTAGCTTATTGTGTCTGACAGGAATAAGTACCATCACCTACTGTCCCACAGTATACTCCCTGGCTCAATCATTAATGTTATACCAGACCTTTTTCTGCTGTAAGGTTCCTACCCTACCAAGCTCATGAGCTCCCTAAACCTTGTCCTGAGGTTTAGGACATATGCCACAATAGACTCCTTGTGGGATCCACACTCACCCTTCCACTCATCACTAATCAGTTCTAAGGGCCCCCTCACCCTATGCCCATACAGCAAATCAAAAGGTGAAAAACATGTGGCTTCCTGGGATACATCCTTCTAATGCAAACAATAGAAGGCACAAATAGTTGTCCCACTCTCTCTCAAACTGGTCTGCAAATGCCCATAGCATGGTCTTTAGTGCAGAGTATAACCTCTCTATAAGATCATTAGTCGGGGGTGGTCTTTAGGTGCTTTACCACACAGCACTTCCACAGACAAGCCAGCAGGTCTGACATGAAATTCACACCACTGTCAGTCAGTATTTTTTTGGGAAACCTACCTTGCTGAAAATCTCTAACAAAGCATTTGCCACCTTCTCTGCCTTGAGGTAGGACACAGCTACTGCTTCGGGGTATCGAGTAGCATAATCTCCTAACACTAGGATATGCTTCTTTCCTGTGGAACCTGGGGTACTTAGACACCCCACAATATCCATAACTACCCTCTGAAATGGCTCATCAATCGCAGGCAAAGGCATCAAAGGAGCTTTGACCAGGTCTCCTGTCTTGCCTACTTTTTGCCACTGCTCACAGGTCCTGCAGTACCCTGTTACCTCCCTGGCAATCCCAGGCCAATAAAAGTTCTGCATAATATGTCTCAGTATGCTTTATTCCCATGTGACCTGCAAAGGGAATGTCATGGGCTATGGCTAGAAGTGCCAGATGGTAGGCTCTGGACACTACCAACTGCTGTAATACCACACCTTCTAGCCCTCCCTCAGGGTCTACTCTCTATACAGTTACCCTTTGTTCCAGTGTACAGATTCTCCTTTTCCTTGAGAATCAGGTGCCAGAACTCCAGCTGGCTATGCTGGCACTAGCCCATATCAACAGAGCATATATACAACTAAATGGACTAAAAAGATTTTCACTGCTTTTGAAAATCTATACTATCCTAAACTATAAAAAGAGCTTCCAGTTTCTCAGTTTTTGTATTATTTTTTATTTAGTCTCTTCCCACATATCTATAGCTGCCATAACAGAAGCCTTTTTAATCCATACTTCTAAATACTTATTCGTATCATGTCCCCATAAATACTGCTATTACTGAACCAACTTGTGGGTGTACATTATTTACAGTTAACAGCTTGTGTTTTATTTTCATTATTTTTTTATCCTGAAATGACTTAGAACTGTCTCAAATGTTCAACAACACTGAAATACCCATTTCTGGATTCATCAGGTACAAAATTATATCATATGCTAATAAAGCCAACTTTTCTTGCTTGCTATAAATTATATCTTAGCATTTCTAATTCCCTGATTTTCTTTGACAATGGCTCTAAATGTAAAGCAAATAAAAAAATGGAAAGAGGACACTCCTGCCTGGTTCCTCTGTTCAAACACAACTTATCAGACAGGAACCTTCCCACTTTAATTCTTGCCTCCAATCCTTCGTATATCCTCCTGATTAACATTATTGCATGAGGGAATGAAAATGTTTCCATTCTTTAGTCATAAAATCCCAGCTTACTCTGTCAAATACTTTGACTGCATCAAAACTCACAAAAAAACAGCAACATTTTCTTACATTCTGCTTTCCTCTGGATCATCATTACTCCTAAATACAACCTGCTCACCAGTCCATGGGACATCAAAGGCAGATGGAGAGAGTATTCCCAGCAGCTTCTGAATGAAGAAAACCCCACAGAAGCTGTAATGCCCCAGAAACAGCCTACAATGAGAGAAGAAGAGGAGCCTACCTTAGAAGAAGTAAGAACAGCACTAAGGAAGATGAAATCAGGGAAAGCAGCAAGCTCAGATGAGGTCACGACAGATATGATTAAGATTTTGGGTGAGATAGGGGAGAAATGGCTCCTGAGGGTACTAATAGCAGTGTGGAGAGAAAGGAGTATCCCAGATGACAGCAGAATAAGCATGCTCATGCCTGTGTACAGGAACAAAGGGGAAATCCACAAATGTGGGCAGGACAGAGGTATCAAACTCCTACCGCATTGCATGAAAGTTCTGGAGAGGGTGATTGATAGATATGCAGAGTAGTAGAATGTAAGATGGAAAATGAGCAGATCGGATTCAGATCAATTGACGCGATGTTTGCACTGAGACAGATACTTGAGAGGAAGCTAGACAATGAGAAAGCATATGACAAGGTCCCAAGAAAGCTGATCTGGACAGTACTGCGGTGGTTTGAAGTCCCAGAAACTGACCTCAAATCTAAAAGAAAGTAGTGGATCCTGTGGCAGGCAGGCAGAGATGGTGACACATGAGCATTAACAGGAGAATATCCCAGAACAGAACTGAACAATTTATTCAGACAGGAAAGAAGTGAAGGCAAGAGGGTCCTGTTCATCACTGTGACACCAAGAGGAAAATCTCTTGCTATTAGCTATGAAATATTTTCTAGTAGTGGCTTTTCTTGTCTCCTGTAAAACCCAAACTACATCCTCAGAAAAATGGTGCTGAAAAGGGAATGAAAACCCCAATACCCAGAGAGTCATTTGTAGAGTGAGAATATGGTGGGTGAGAGAGTCCTTGTCCTGTGTGAGGAAGTCCATCCTGTGGGGTAACTTGTGATGACTGCCCCAGGCCAGGTGAAAGTGAAGGGGACATTAAAGGTATTTGGGCCAAAAGGGACCTACAAGATTTTGGGCCTGTCCAACATGATCATGTGAAGGACCCTTGGCAAGAGGGGAAGAGGGGGAACTGTATACAAGAATATTCCTCTCCAAGAGAAAGACATGGCTTCCAGTTTATAAGCCAAAAGACTTGGCACTCAGCAACAGAGCTTGCTGAGTTGCCTTTTCTGTGGGGAGGCAAACAGATCCACCTAAGGAGTACTCCACCAAAGAACAAAATTCAGGAAAACATCTGTATAATATCCACTTGTGATTTTTTCTGGACCTGCTCAAAGTGTCTAACATTATATACTTTTCTAAGGGGATGCAGTCTGGCTTAAGTACCAACTGATGATGAATGGTAAAGTCCTATGATATGAGGGCTTCATAGGTTCATAGGTAGGTACTAGGCTGTCTGCCCGATGGCATTTTTAAGCCTAGCCAGAGTGTGTCGGCTTTCGCCGCCCCATTGATTAATTAACTGAGCATCTGTCAAGCAGAGCCAATGAAGTGATCCCAGGGGTGTACTTTCTGTTACTCATCCACTCGTCACGGCTTCTCTTGAAGAGTGTTAGTGAGGGGCTCTGCCTAATGTAGTTATGAATTTTGTTCCAAAGCATGGGGAGTCTCTGTGACAGGAATCTGTCTCTCGAGCATGTTCTATTTATTGTTGTGGTGAGGTTTAGCTCACTAGAGCATGTGGCTCACAGTTACTTGGATTTCTTTAGGTGGAGCATGTCCATCAATTCTGAGTTGGACATGGCTTTGTAAGTCAGGCAGAGATCACCTCTGAGTAAGCGATATGCCACTGAGTACAGCCGGAGTTTTTTCAGTTGGGCTGCATAGGATACATGTTTGAGGCCAGTAATCCTCTTGGTGAGGTGCTTTTGTGGTCTTTCCAGCTGTTGGAAGTGTCTTGTGAGGTACATTCCAAATGGGGCATTGTACTCTATGATGGGCCTGATGAGTGACGAGTAGAGGGGCACTATAACCTCTTTATTTCTAGATGCGAACCCCTTAGTAATTAGATGGGCCACATAGAAGGATTTCCTAACTACTTTGGCAATATGATTGTCAAAGGAGAGATTACTATCGACCTGGATCCCCAGATCTCTTATTACCTCTTCTGTATTAAGGGGGCTGCTGCCTATGTGGTAATTCATGGGTGTTTTGTTTTTCCCAAACAGGATGACTATGCATTTTTTGGCATTTAGCTTGAGGCCATGACTTTGACACCAGGTGTCTTTCTCAGTAAGGTCTTTTTGAAGGATGTCCGTGTCAGCTGGAGAGTCAATTATTGCTCCCAGTTTGCAGTCATCAGCGAACTTGGTTAGCCATAGTCCTCCTGTGTTTGCCTGTACTTCTGAGAAATATATGCCAAACAGTAGAGGTCCCAGAACCGAGCCTTGTGGGACACCACTTGTGACTGGTTTAGAGTCGGACCTGGAGCCCGCTATTCTTACCGTGTGAGTGGCTTGTCGGCAAAGGCAGTAAAGCTTTGTCCTCATGCTTATGTACCACATAACTGTGGTGTTGTCCATAACGACCATGGGTGGTCCTAGAAACCAAAGATAATCCAGAGCCTTAATAAACATCAAAGCCTACATTTCCTTGACACTGATGTGCTCAGTCCCCTCCTGAAGAGACCCCCAGGTTAGTTCTGAAACATGTGTATACAGTTCCTGAGATGGGGGTGGGGAACAGAAATGGAAGCTCTAGATTTATAGATGTTTGGTTGATTCACTAAAAATATTCCTTCCTTAGGCAAGGCAAGAAAGGAATTCAGAAGTCCAGAGGATGACAATGTTAAAGCCAAACTGCCTTCGATACCACATGAACTTCCTCATATAGAGTCTTGCAAATGGAGCAATAAGGTTAATGGATGATTTGAGCCCCAGGGCTCTTGGGAATTCTCTTACTGAAGTCTCTTGCAAAGGAAGAAAGTACTGAAAGGAATATGTAAAAAAGAGGACCATGGAAGGAAGAAGAAAAACTATCATAGTAAAAATATAAATTCTGCACCCCCCCCAAACAAAAAATTATCCTAAGAAGGTGTCAGAACTGACTTTTGTAATTTTAGAGTGAAACTACACTGCAAACTAGGAGCATTGTAAGCTCCAAGTCTCACAGGAGAGTCTCCTGAGATGCAACTTTAATGAGAGGGTTGTCTAGATAAGAAAACATCGGAACACCATGAAGTCTGCAAAAGGCTATGATAGGGGCTAGATATCTGGTAAATAGTGGCTAAAGAGGTAGAATTCTGAAGAAGGAAACTTTCAGAAAGCTATTAATAATGGAAAGATCTAAGATAGGTCTTCAAGAACCTTCCTTTATGGGAGCGAAAAACACAGTAGAATAGAAACCCTTGCCCTTCTGGCATGGAAGAATAGGCTGAATAGTGCTGTGGGACAGAAGACTTTGAATTAAAAGTAGAAAATAGGCAAATGGCAGGGAGGAGGCTGATGAATACCTAAAAAGTGGGGAGGAAGAAGATAGTCACGTGGAAGAATGTTTGTCAGGAAAGGAAGACTTTTGCCCTTACAGCCATGACTTGGTTTCTCAGAAAAAGTCCTTTAAGAGGACATTTCTCATTTTAGGGACTGTCTTGGATGTCTTCACACAAAAGGACCTGCTTTGGAGGGATAGTTCCTTTGGTACTTAGGAAAAGGGGAAAGAAAAATCTGTTTAAGATGTTGCACAACCTCGCCTTTATCCTGTAACACCTTCAGGAGTTCTACAGCTGCAGCTGCAGGACCAACTACACTCTTTACATTCAGAGAGGAGTCTAACAATTTTGCCTTGACGTCCTCTTGAAGGGATTGAAGCTTAAGTTGGGAATGCCTTCAAATGACTGACCCTGATGCAGCTGGCCTTGAAGAAGTATCTGTGGCATCACAGCTACACTTAACTTCAAACTACCTGCGAAGCAGAACTGAGGAACAAAAGAGCTGAGGTCCTCTTGCTTGAATTGGGTATCTAAGCTAGGACTTCCACCAGTTTGGAAAGAAGGGAACGCACATATCTGGTCATATGTGTTTGATAACTGATGGCTCTAAAAGTCAAAGTAGCAGGGGCATACGCCTTTCTGTATCTATCCATGGCTCGGCTATGTTAGCAAGAATTTAGGAAAAGCAAGAAATGGGCTTGTCTATCAAGACAGAAATGGCAGCAGGACCAGAGATACAAAGAGGGATTCTTACAAAGAAAATTCTGAGTCTCAGGAACCTTATAAGACCTGTTGCTTTTTAGAAGTAGGGGTGTGAGACTGTCTTCAGATGCAGAGACAGGAAATAGAAAGACCACAGAGAGGCACAGCTGTGTGATGAAGCATTACTGAATGGAGAATACTGACATTCTTGAGTCATGGGTATAAAAAAATATGCAGACAGAAAAGGAAATATCTGTGAAGTTGTAAAGTAAGAACAGCAAAGAGTAGAGGGAGAAAGGCTACTGTGCGGTAAAGGAGAGTAAAAAGTGCTGGAGAGTGAAAAGAAAGAAGAACAAAACAAGAAAGAAACGAGAAGGAGACAGCAGCTGGAAAGCAATATGGCAGGATAAGCTCTGTGTGGTAGAAAAGAGAAGGTGACAAATAAGACTGGAAGTTTAGCTCTGGAAACAGGATAGGAGAGGAAAGGAGGATGAAGAAATTACAGAGATGAAAAAAGAGGAGTTAAGTGCTGATTTAGTCTGGCTAGTGTGGTGTAACTTGGAAAAGCTACTAGTTAATGTGTGTTCTTGAGAAATACAGGTAGAAGGAAGTAGGAGGTATCATGAAGGTAATTTAAGATAACAGGAGAGAAAGTGTTGAAAGCAACAGAAATGCAGACATAAAATGAATGAAGGATGAGAAACAGATCCTGAAGAGAAACAAAACTAATAATTAAGAATTGTAAGAAGTTGAGAAGGGGAGGATGAACAGGGAAAGAGGGAGAGAGAGAGTAAAAGGTGTAGGTTAGAAAGAATAATAATGGAATGTGGTTCTACAGGGAAAGAGGGAGAGAGAGAGAGTAAAAGGTGTAGGTTAGAAAGAATAATAATGGAATGTGGTTCTACTCTGTAGAAGGACTAACTGGCATGCTACCAAGGGAAGAAAGGGCACTTTAGTACAGAGTGTTAAGGTTATGTGCTGCTAATAAGCTTCATCCAGTAGTTCTGAATTTAATACCCCTCACCCTTCAATTGCATAGTTTATGAGTCTTCAGTTGACCAGAAGATGGTCTTGAGTCATGCTAAAAAGAGGCACTTTTGGCAGATTTGCTTATCCAGTTAATAACTAATTAAGCAGTTAACATCCCATTAAGTGTTTTACCTTTGAATGGGAGTGTTGCCTGATCGAAGATGGTGCCACATTAATGGTTTGGCCTTCCTGTTGTGCCAAGACTAAGCTCCAGCAGAGTATCAGGTCAATATAGTGACCTGACCCAAGTCAGGGAACTGCTAGTTCCAAGTATGCTGGTGCAGTTTGGCTAAAATTATATACTCATCATAACTCTGCATCTGTGTTGTCTGTTTTCCTCCATCCTCAACCAATGGGTTATAACAGACTACAGGCTCAAGCTCATCCCTTTGTCAACAGTCCCTCTCTTTTCCTAAGTTACCTCAAGCCAAGTTTGCCCTCTATTCGGTTAACCACAAACTTGAAAAATAGTATCAATCACTCACAATTTCTAAGGCACAAATAGCAAGGAATTTCTAAAGGGTAGCAATGTAGAAGAAAACAGAGGAGAGAATGTCTAGAGCCCAGACAGCAATACCATTAGACAATATCATCCAACTACCTCTACTATTACTTCATCCCACCCAAAACAATCCCTCCCCTACCAAAAACTCATTTTCTCTCCAATATCTATTGTACTATACTCTCCAATCTCAAATATACTATTGTCCTCTCCATTCATACTATTTTCCTAACCTACTAATGGCTAGTAGCTATATCTTTTGAAATGTTAAACCTACAATTGAGTTTATAAGAAAAATATGCACTTTATGTAAATGTTGAAATTTCTGTACTGAATTATGTCTTTTCATTTTTGTAAAATTGTGACAAGCCAATTGCAAATATCACGGAGCTTATCTGTAAATGTTTAATTAGCTGTATAGTTCATAGTTTTAGGTTCATAGTTTTAGTACTAAGCTAACTGCCCTTGCGAGCCATTTTAAGCTTAGCCAATTATCCATTGTGAGACTCAAACCCTGCACCTTGTGTTTATAAGGCAAACACCTTAGCCATTAAGCTATCCTCCCAACCCTGAACTATGTCCTTCTGTAACATGTGAAATGTAACGTGCAATTAGTGTGGAGCTTTTCATGTTTAATTAGCTGTATCAACTATGTCCTTTTGTAACATGTGAAATGTAACTTGCAATTACTGTGGAGCTTTGCTCCCCGTGCCTCAATTGAATATGGGCTCTTCTTGGTCCAGTGGACTTCCCCAGTCATCAAACTTAAATAAAAATGTAGCTCCCACTGTATTTCATTGTAGAAGTAACAGACTGCAGTTTTCCATATTACCACAAGGTGGAGCTCCTTTTCAGGAATATAAAAGAGAATTTTGAACATGAAAGGGAGAAGACTGGAACACTAGCTGAAGGAGGGAAGACTGAAAGACTAGCGGAAGGGAAAAGGGCCTTGCAGCATGACTGTTTTTTTTTTCTTCTAGTGTTTTGGGACAGAGAAGTGAGGTAGCAGTTTGTGTCTGTCTCTTGCTGAAATCCTGGATGATGGTATTTGGTGGATTCAGGAGAGAAGTCTGAAACCAGTAATTCCACACCTACATATGAGTGAGCAAGAAAAGGAGTTCTCTTGGGCCTAGTGTAGAGATGCCATAGATGACTACCAGAGTTCTGGCAGGTGATTTTCCATTTTTCTCGTCTGAGGAACTGCGGTGCCTGGTCGCTGGGATATCCTTGACAGAGTGGTGAGAGGCTTTTGGCCATCATTTTTATACTTTTGTAAGATTGTGGATCCCACCTCCACAAACGCTTTGTGGATTACAAATATCTGGGATCCATATGAGCTCCAACCTTGGGCCCCATCATGCCGGCAGTAGGACTGTAAGTAGTCACGGGCCAGTGAACAGGGTACAATAGATTGTCTCATAGTTGATCTGTTTAGATTGATCTAGGAGATAGAGGGTGTACTGTTGCCCTAAAGACTCTTTATTTCTAAATGACATTGCATTTTCTCATATTTATATTGTTGCATTATAAATCTTTATTGTTCTGTAACATTGCATTTTGCTCGTGTTAGTACTGCTGCCTTCAAGAATCTTTACTGCTCAATGACATTGCATCTTTTTCATATCTGTACTGTTGTATTATAACCCTTTTTTTCTCCCTCAATGACATTGCATTTTATTCCGTGTTTGTATTGCTGCATTATAAAAGCTTTACTGCTCATTAATATTGCCTTCGTGTGCATGTTTGAATGTCAAGATCTTTTCTGTTGAGTTCTGGGGAAGGGGGTAAATGTATGATTTAATTACATGCGTATCTCACTCTAACTTACTGCTATCTGATGCACTGTTGAAATAATTTGTTTGTTGTTGTGCTATTGCCCTTTAAAACTAAAGTGTCACCTAGAACAAAATCTGTTATCTCTTGCCACCTTGGGATGTTGGGCTTAAAGAAGGGGTGTCACCAGAGTTAGGTAGGAAGGAACCCATATCTACTTCAGGTACACCTGTGGGTGTGCTACATTTGGGGGATCATCCAGGATTACCTGTACTGCCTTGAACTCCACCCTATTCCCCTGTACGTGTGGAAAGCAACTCCAGCAGCAAGATGAACCCAAAAGTAGCTGCTAAGTGGTACAAACAGCACAATGCTCAGTCAGAGCACTTTTCAGTTCTAGTGTTGCCAGGGGTCACATGGACTGATATGCAAATACATCAAGTCACAGGATCCTTAACAGTTGTAGGGCATGGAATTTTATTAGACAGCACTATGGAGACTACTGAACAGAGCACATTGGCCTTATTAGAATGGAAAAGTTCTTTAGTATATGAGCGCATACCTTCAAGTGTACAAATTTCAGGTGAGAATGCAGTCCGTGTGGTAATCCCCAAGAAGTGCAGTAACCCAGCAATCGAGGAAATACCTGTGGAAGTTATCCAAGTAGGTCAGACCCTTACACCAGAAGCTGCAGCTTCACTGCCCATAAATACTATAGGGCCTGAAGTTTTGAATACTTTGGGAAGTCTTGTAGAAAAATGCTTACAGCCTACACAGCCATTCACTGGGTTTGGCTACCACAAATTGTGTTTCTTTTCTGGCAAACAACCCACACCTCAGGGAGAAGAAGATTTTGAATCTTGGATGGATCAGGATTCACAAGCACTAGAAGAGTGGGATATCCCAGAATCTCAGAAGAAGCAGTGGATAGCTGAAAGTCTAAAGGGATTACCAGTGGATACCATGCACAACCTTAGGATGGGTAAGCAAGATTGCATGGCCAAGGACTATTTCGGAGTACTGCAGGATGTTTTTGGAAGGACCGAGAGGGCTGCGGACCTACTGTATCAGTTTGAACATACATACCAAGAGGTTGGTGAGAAACTGATTACATTAAGCGATTTGAAAAAATGCTCCACCAGATCATACTAAAGAAGGGGGTGGATCCTAAAGTAGCTGACCAAGTACGGATCAGACAAATTTTACAAGGAGCTCAAGCTATGGACCCCATTATGTGGAAACTGAGGATGACAAATAGGGAGGAGACTCTAACTTATTCTCAGTTGGTTAAAAAAGTGACAGAAGAGGAAGCCATGTTGGAAGCAAAATCTCAAGGTTCAACAGCAATTAAAGCAGTGAGTGAACACAAGCAGGAGCCTATAGCTACATTTACTACTCAAACAGGAGTCGTGGCCCAGGGTGTCCATGATGTAGCGGTGTTACAGTTGCAGGTGGCTTCCCTAACTGATGCTATAGCTCAGGTCACCAAGACAGTTGCAGAATTGCAAAAAAACATGGTAACTTAAGCTGAAGGAAGGAATACATAGGCTAGAACCTCCACAAAAGGACTCATGGAGGAAACAAATCAGCCAATGTTCAGAGTTCCTACTGGATTTTGTTTTTATTGTGGGGATGCAGGGCATATAAAGTGACAGTGTCCTAATGCAGAGAACTTGAAAAGAGTGCACAAATTATTATTGGCTAGTGCAATGCAGGGAAACTTCAAAGGGCCTCAGTGAAGGAGCCAGCTGAGTGCCCAGTTACAAAGAGTTCCATAAAATCTAACATCAGGAGACAGCATCCACTTTCCACACTAACCCTTGTAATAGCGGAGAGAGACTACCTACTATACACACTTCCAGCTTATCTGAGGTGAACAACCGAATTAAAAAGCCATCTCAGCAAAAATCTCAGCATCTGAGACTGCAAAGCATTACTAAGAAAGAGTCTTATCCGTGAAAATGGCGAGGTCGCCCGGTGGTACCTCAACCTTATGCTGACTGCCATGCAGCTGAACAACACCGGAAACAGAAACTACCCAATGGTCTATTGAGACCGACCCCTGTTGTGTCAGTAAAAATAGAAGGGGTGTATAGTAAAGCACTGTTGGAAACTGGTGCACAAATCACTATTCTGTACAGAGACTTCGACCAGAAATACTTAAAGCATCTGCCACTTGAAAAGTTACAAGATTTGGAGATCTGGGGGTTAAGTGACACAGAGTTCCCTTATGATGGGTGTGTCTCCCCTCAAGTTAGAATTTTCAACTTCAGTTGTTGGGTCAACAGAAGTCTTTGAAACTCTTGCTGTTGTGTGCGTCAGGCTAAAAGGAAAGGATTGCGCATCTCTTTTAGTAGGGACAGAAGAATGCTGACATCTCAGTTGACCCAGGAACACCCAACATTGCATCCTCTTCTGAGACCAGTTTTTTGTGCCCTTCAAAGGGAGAAGGATAGTAAGAAGGATGAAATTGGTCATGTGTGGACCCTGTCCGGGAAAGAGCATATAATTCATCTTGGTCAGGTCACCTGCTTGAGAGCCAAAGTGAGGATGTGTGGACAAACAGTTTTCTCTCATCTCATGATGGAAATGGATCCAGAAAGTGACTTGCCACTGGGGCTGGAACTAGTTCCAGAAGTCTGGCCTATGGACAAGTTAAAGCATCCTTATGGCACTTTGCCTGTGTGGTTGAAGAATAAAGGAAGTGCTTCCATTGTCCTGCATTCACAAGTGCATTTGGGAAATGTTTATGCTGCCACTCACTCACCTGCTTCTGTGTTGACAAGGAATGAGAGCAGGGCCAACGAGCTGAAGCTGGAAGATATTGATATAGAAGGTGGCCTCTTGCCCCCTGAGTGGGTAGCCAGAGTTAAAGAGCTACTAAAGAAGAAAAAACATTGTTTTTCAATCAGTGTACTGGATGTGGGCTGTGCAAAAAGTGCAGAACACTGAATAAGAGTGAAAGAGGACCAGCCTTTCAGGGAATGTTCCAGAAGAGTAGCATCAGGAAACCTGGAGGACTTAAAAAAAAAAACATTTGGAAGAACTCAAAGCCACAGGGATCATTTGAGAGTTTAGAAGCCCATATGCCTCTCCTATTGTCGTCGTCAGGAAAAAGAATGGGTCAATTCGCATGTGTGTAGACTATCCTACTCTGAATCAGTGAACCATTCCAGACCAGCACACAACTCCCCGGATTGAAGATGCTCTAAATTGCCTGGGGGGGGGCAGTAAGTGGTTCAGTGTGCTCGACTTGAGGAGTGGATACTATCAAATCCTTATGCACTCAGAAGATAAAGAGAAGACTGCTCTCATCACCCCCTTGGGATTTTTTGAGTTTGAACGCCTACCTCAAGGTTTATCAAATGCACCGGCAACTTTCCAGAGAATCATGGAAAGAACAGTTTTATTTATTATATTTATTTTACATTTGTTGACCGGGCTAGTCTATCTGGATATATATCCATTTTCAGTAGAGGCCCGGGGAGAAAAGCTCCACACAAATACAAACAAAAACAAAAAAAAAACAAAAACAAAACAAACAAAAAAAAAAAACAAAACAAAAACTTATACAAATAGAAAAATATCATTACAAGGTAAAAAAGGATTAAAAACCATATGATACAGTGTAACACTTCAGAAAGTTAACATAGAACATAATCTTTCTTATAGAGGTGACTAGATGCACTCTAGTAAGAGATAAGTACAATAATTTACATCAGACTTGAGGGATTTAAGCAATACATTGAATAAAGTTTGATTTAGTGATAGTCTTAGTTACACAACTAATTATTAAATGTTAGGAAGAAGGTAGAAGAGGAGAAAAACAGGGTATAGGTGTTGATTAGTCAGGTTTACTACAAGGACATAGCCAGTGACTTTGGAGGTAATTTTTGAGTTTTTGTTTGAAGAGTGGCAATGATGTAGTTAGTGTTATATCACTAGGTAGCAGATTCCAGCTCCTTCCTGCTATATTAGTAAATAGAGAGTCACCAGCTGTGTTATTAGACTTTGTTAAACTGGCAATGAGTTTACTAGAAGAGCGAAGGGAGTTGAGATTATTATATGGGATTAAAAGTTTTGAGAGTATAGGGGTATAATTGGGTTGGTACAGTAATTTGGGGGCAATTGTGAGTTGGGGGATTAACAGCCAGTCTAGTTGTTTTAGATTAGAACAGTGGGGAGTTCTAAAGGGATTTCCAATAGCAAATCGGGCAATATTATTGTAGCAAGTTGCAAGTTTGTTAAGGTTAGTTTTCTTAAGGTTAGTAAAAACAGGTGAGGCATACAGAAGAGTTAAGATTAGATGGGAATGAGCGATCTTGGCTCTAGCTGATGTGATTAAGAAAGACTTAATTCTATATAAGGATCCTATTTTTCTGTTGACTATTTTAATGGTGTTGTTAATATGTTGATCAAAAGAGAGATTATTGTCAATGGTTATTCCTAACAGTTTGGTAGTAGAGTCAGGTGAGATGACAGTGGCATTATTTGAAGAGATTGTGAAGTCTAAGGGGGAGGACCTAGTAGTGGGAGTAAAGAGAAGGAGTTTAGTTTTTTGGCATTAAGTAGGAGGTAACTTCTGGTAAACCATGTTTCTACTGTGTTGAAGATGTTTTGAGTAAGGGAAGAAAGTTCAGTTGGAGAGGTAGCTGAGCAAATAAGGGTGGAGTCATCTGCATATTGAATGCAGGTTGCTTGAGGAATTGCCAAATAGAGATCATTAATGAATAAAGAGAAAAGAAGTGGTCCAAGAATGGAGCCCTGAGGGACACCGATGGTGACAGGTAACAAGGAAGAAATTTGATTTTCCCAGAGAACTGCCTGTTGCCTATTGCTGAGATAAGATCTGAACCAATTCATGGCTAGGTTATCAAAGGAGAGAGATTCAAGAATGTTAATTAGGATGGAATGGTTAACCATGTCGAAAGCTTTACAGAGGTTAATGAAGAGAGCAGAAGAGAGAAGGTTGTTGTTGTGGTTTCTATTGATAGTGTCTGTAAAGGATAGGAGGGCGGAGGTAGTATATGATAAGGCCTAAAGCCATGCTGACAGCTTGCTATTATGTTGCGGAAAGAGAGATACTGTAAAAGTTGTTGGTGAATGCATTTCTCCATAATTTTTGCTAAGGGTGATAGGAGAGCAATTGGTTTATAGTTAGAGTAATCGATAGAGTTCCCACCTTTATGTAAAGGGATAATGTGGGAGATTTTCCAGATGTCTGGGATGGTTCCTTCTTGGATTGTCCTATTTATAAGTATAGATATAGGGTATGCGATTACCTTGGCTGCTTTTTGGAGATAAAGAAAAGGAAGCTTGTCAGCAGATGGGGTACAAGGCTTCAGTTTATGAATAAGTCTAAAGATGAGAGAGGTAGAGATGGGCTGTAGTTTAAAGTTATGGGAGGGGTGTGCTAGGTTGATTGGAAGGTTGGATTTATCAGTGTGTAGTTGTCTAGCTAGAGATTGTATAGTGTTAGTGAAGAAAGAGTTGAAGGTATTTGCAGTTAGGTGGGGGGTATCTGGATCAGCATCAAGTGGGGTGGGAGTTTTGGAGTTACCTGGGGAAAGCAGTCTATTGATACAAGACCAGAACTTTTTTGGATTATTTTGATGAGTTTGTTGAAGTTTACAGTACTAGTTTATTTTGTCAGTAATTATTGCTTTTTTAGTAGTATTTCTAAGCTGGTGGAAATGAAGAAGATCAGAGCTATTTCTATGGCATCTCCATTTGGCCCAGACTTTGTTTCTAAGTAGAATTAGATTTTTTGTTTCATTAGAGAGCCATGGGGCTATGTTGGACTTCATTCTGATGGTACGTTTGGGAGCATGTTTGTCGAGAATGGATAAGAAAGTTATATTAAAGTATATTACTGCATTTTCAAGAGGAAGGGATTTTAAGGGGTTCCAGTTGCATTCTCTGAGTTCATTTTGAAATAAGTCTATGTTAAAATGTTTGGTAGAGCGTATTATTCTAGTGGTGGGGAGGTTATGAAAATCTTTCTTTTCTCTTGTAATATAAGTCAAAGAGTGATCACTGACATCATCTGGCAGGGTTCCTACTTTGTAAGTTTGTTTAACTTTGTTTATGAGTATCCAATCTAAGATACTCTCTTTTTTATTAGGTTTATTAATTCTTGTTGTTGAGGTGATGGTTTGGGTGAAACCATGTAGGTTGATGTGAGAGGTAGGATTTTCAGCATTGATACTTTTCCAGTCTATGTTGAAATCACCTAGGATTATTGTTTCTTGGGGGTAAGTCGTAGATACCCAGCTGAGAAAGGCTTCTAAAGTGAGTATATTATTACCTAGTGGTAAGTAAATACAGATAATGTAAAGGGATTTCTTGGCGTTAAATTGGAATTTAGTTATGAGGACTTCTACTTTGCTATCCTGGGTTGGATAAGCTGGAAGGGTGGAGATATTAAGTTCATTCTTAAAAAGAATTGCTACTCCACTGCCTTTACGTTTTGATCAGTCAAGTCTCACTATATTATAGCCTTGGGGAGTAATCTCATTATCTTTTGTATCAGGTTTTAGCCAAGTCTTAGTGAGGCAGAGAATATCAAAGGAATGGATATCTAGGAGGGCATGAAGGTGAGATACTTTATTATTGATGCTTTGAATGTTCAGATGTCCTATTAGGAGGGAATTATTAAGTTTAGGGTTAATTATTTGAAAAGTAGGGTTGGTAGGTCCAGGGTTGGGGTGGATGTCTCCATCTTGTAAGGTGGGATTATTTGGTTTTGTTATTAAGTTGTTTTTTAGATAGGTTTGAAGTTTCAATTTTCTATCGGTGGGTAGGACATGATTAATGTGAGAGAGTCTGTGGTATTTAGGTAGAAGGTAGTTAGGAGTGGAAGTAATGTTGGAGTGTGTAGTTAGGGGTGTATATGTGCAAGTTATAGTTTGTTTGTGTGAGTTTATAAGCTGGACATAGTGTAGGTTTTCAAAGGAGGTAAGAAGGTAGGCTGAGAAGAGGGTGGTTAAGAGTAAAACTGATAGTGTAAGCATGGTTAGAGTATAGGGAGCCATCTTTGTGGAGAAGTAAAGTTGTAACTAGAGTGAAACAAAAGGTAGAGGAAGTGGAATTGGAGGAGAGAATAGATAAGGAACCTGTAAATGTAAGTGAGGGGAATAAAAGGATAATTAAATTATGAGTAGAGGGTTAAGAATAGAGGTAATTTAGGGAGAGTAATTATAGAGAGTTGGAGACATGCATCTCCTGGAAGTCTTAGTCTACCTGGATGACTTTATTGTTTTTGGGAGAACCCTAGAGGAGCACGAATAAAGACTGATGAAAGTATTGGACAGGATTGAGAAGGAAGGCCAGAAGTTATCATTGGACAAATGCAAGTTTTTCCAACCTTCAGTGACCTATGTGGGACATGGAGTGTCTAGAAATGGGATATCCACAGATCCCAGCAAAGTTGAAGCTATGACATCTTGGCCCAGACCCAAAACTATCACAGAGCTGCAATCTTTTCTGGGGTTCTGCAGTTACTATAGAAGGTTTATGGAAGGATTTTCAAATATAGCAAGACCCCTCAACCATTTGCTCTGAAATGATGAGAAAGCAGATGAAACAGATGAAGATATCCTTGTGAAGAAGCCCAGAGGACCAAGAGGCTCTAAAGAACTCACCGAGAGTTGCTGGACTCCTGAGTGCAAAGAGCCATTTGAACAGCTTAAGTATTGCCTCACACATGCCCCTGTGCTGACATATGCTGACTCAACAAAGCCATACACTTTACATGTGGACGCTAGCAGGGATGGCTTAGGGGGAGTCTTTTATCAGGAGTATGATAAAAGGCTGAGACCTGTGGCTTTTATCAGTCAAAGTTTATCCCCCACAGAAAGAAACTATCCTGTGCACAAGTTGGAATTCTTTGCCTTAAAGTGGGTGGTAGTGGACAAGCTGCATAACTATCTCTATGGGGCTGAATTTGAAGTGCAGACCGACAACAATCCTTTGACATACATCCAGACAACTGCAAAGCTAGATGCTACTGGCCACAGATGGATGGCAGCTCTATGCAACTATAATTTCAGTTTGAAATATCGCCCAGGACACAAAAATGGAGATACTGATGGTCTGTCCAGAACACCTCATGGAGAGTTACACCCCAACGATGAATGGGTGGAAATTCCAGTGCCATGGGTGAGAGCTATGTCTCAGATTGCAACCTGCTATCAACACATTGAATGTTGGGACCAGACGGGTCTGTCTGCAGCAAGCATACCCCAAGCTTACTGTAATCTGGTCACTTTACAGGCTTCATTGCTACCAGCTTTGAGTAACAGTGACCTCAGCAGAGATCAAAGAGAAGCCCCCTTGGGTCAGCTGGTGGTAGCTGCTTTACAGAAGAATCAAACTGATATGCTTCACAAAGATATTCATCCTCTGGCCAGACTTTTGGCCAAAGAATGGGACAGACTCCAGATACAGAATGGACTAGTGTATAGGAGATCTCCTAGTGCACTTGGCAGTGAAAAATGTCAATTGTTGCTTCCTCAGAAGTATAGAGAAGTAGTACTCTGGTTATTGCATGATGAACATAGTCATATTGGTTATGACAAAACTATGGGTCTGGTACGAGACAGGTTCTACTGGCCATGCATGAAGCAAGATGTTGATGATTATTGTCGTACATGTCTTCGTTCCATTAGACAGGTTCTACTGGCCATGCATGAAGCAAGATGTTGAGGATTATTGTTGTACATGTCTTTGTTCCATTAGACAGGTTCTACTGACCATGCATGAAGATGTTGAGGATTACTGTCGTATATGTCTTCATTCCATTAGACAGGTTCTACTGGCCATGCATGAAGCAAGGTGTTGAGGATTATTGTCGTATATGTCTTCATTCCATTAGACACATTCTACTGGCCATGCATGAAGCAAGATGCTGAGGATTACTGTCATACATGTCTTTGTTGCATTCAGAGAAAGACTCTGCCAAACAGAGCTGCCTCATTGGGTCAAATGGAGAGCAGTGGACCATGGAACTGGTCTGTATAGATTTTCTGTGCATTGAACCGGATGAAGGCGGGACCAGTAATATGCTGGTGGTAACAGACCACTATACCCAATACGCTCAAGCATTTCCCACTCACGATCAGAAAGCTATTACAGTGGCAAAACTACTAGTTGAGAAGAAGTTCTTTGTACACTATGGCCTGCCAAAAAGGATACACTCTGACCAAGGACATGATTTTGACAGTCTATATTAGAACACTGAATGTTCAAAATTTCGAGTGTTCTAATATCGAACCCTATGAATCAAAAATTTAAAACATCGAACATACAGAACAGCAAATTTTTTCCTAGGGAAAAAATTTGCTATTCCAAAACACATACACACAACACAAGCACACCAAACAAACAGCAATCCACACACATACACCTAAACTCTTACACCTAACCCTACACTAAACTATACATACACCACTAACTATCCACTTACCTTAACCCAAACCCTAACCCTAAGGTCCATCACTATCGCACAGTCACCACACCTGCGCCCTAACCCTGACTCACCTACCCCACCCTAACCCTCACGTCCACACAATCGCACACTTACCTGACCCGCGCCCTAACCCTAACTCACCTAACCCACCCTAACCCTCATGTGCACACAATCACACACTTACCTGAACCCGACCCATAACTTTCCACCACAGCTCTGAAAATACTGAAGCAACAGAAATGGACAACTGAATTCTTTCCCTAGGAAAAAATTTGGTTTTCTGTTTCTTCGATATTTTCAGCGTTCACTGAAAACAGGTCGATATTAGAACACTCTGTGTTCTAATATAGACCCGATTTTGAGAACAAGCTTGTCCATGAACTGCTCACTCTTTTGGGAGTTCAAAAAAGTCGCACCACTCCTTGTCATCCTCAAGGTGATCCGCACCTGAGTGTTTCAACAGAACTTTACTAGATATGTTGGGGACACTATCTGCTGAGAAGAGTCAATGGAGTAGACATGTATCTACAGTGGTGCATGCCTACAACAGGACTAAAAATGATTCTACAAAGTTCTCGCCTTACTTCCTAATGTTTGGAAGAGAAGCTCGTCTTCCTGTTGATGTCACCTTTGGAGTCGCAGCTGATGATACACCAGTGCAATCTCATAGCAGTTATGTGGAGAGACTCAAGAAGAACCTCAGACAGGCCTATGAGCTAGCTGAAAAATCAACAGGGAAAAGACATCAATGAAACAAGGCTCATTATGACAAGACAGTGAAGATGCATGATTTGCAACCAGGGGACAGAGCCCTTTTGAGGAATTTGGGTCTACAAGGAAAACATAAACTAGCTGACCACTGGGGGTCTGAAATTTACATAATTTGCTCTCAGCTAACTAATATCCCTGTCTACCAAGTTTGCCCTGAGGGGAAAGAAGGAATTATCAAAACCTGGCACCACAACAACTTAATGCCTTTGGCAAAATCAGTGAGACTCATGAATCTGAAACCCAGACTGGCTCAGCGAAAGCCTAACTTAAGGTGATCCAGAAGACTAAGGAGAAGAGGAAATATCCTCTCCAATGTTCAAGACCCCATGCTTCCTCCTGCTGAAAGTGAGGACAGTGACTATGACTGGGGTTTCAGTATTTTTTTTATGAGGATGTTTGAGACCCCATGGGCTATAATCTCAATGTAAATACACCAGAATTCTTTCCTTGTCATTTTGAACAGCCCAGACCTGACAATAGACTAAGTGTGGTTTCTCTACCTCTTGCAGAACCTGATACTGATGGAGGCCCTTCTATGCAAACTTCAGAAAATAGTGCTGAGGACAGTCATATCATTATGGAAAAAGAAATTGAAGTTATACAAGAGGAGATCTTAGAAGTAGGCAAAATGCCTACTGAAGAACTGGACATTGAATGTGCTGTGAGTGACAAACCTTCCGAGAAAAATTCCTTAGTTGTCTCTCCCCAACCAAAACTGCAGAGACTGATTCAGCCCACTCAGAGACTTACATGTGACAGTTTGGGACATAGTACACAGGAACCTGTGACCACAGCTCATTGGAGAGTCTGCACCCATGACCCCTATGCCTCCTGCTGCATTGGTGTCACCACAGTCCAAGTTAAGCATAATGTTGATCGCCCTTGTTGGGGGGAATGCAAAAATATTATTCAGCTGATGGTGCATTAGTGCTTGTAAATATTTCACTCCTAATCTACCTTTGACTTGGCGGGACCCAAGATTTTCAAGTGGGGAGAGAGTGTAACTCCAACTGTATTTCATTGCAGAAGTAATAGACTGCAATTTTCCATATTACCACAAGGTGGAGCTCCTTTTCAGGAATATAAAGGATAATTTCAAAAGTGAAAGGGAGGAGAGTGGAACACTAGCTGAAGGAGGGAAAACTGAAAGACTAGCTGAAGGGAAAAGGGCCTTGCAACATGACTGGATTTTTTTTTCTTCTAGTGTTTTGGGACAGAGAAGTGAGGTAGCAGTTTGTGTCTGTCTCTTGCTGAAATCCTGGATGATGGTATTTGGTGGATTCAGGAGAGAAGTCTGAAACCAGTAATTCCATGTCTGCATATGAGTGAGCAAAAAAAGGAGTTCCCTTGGGCCTAGTGCAGAGATGCCATAGATGACTACCAGAGTTCTGGCAGGTGATGTTCCATTTTTCTCGCCAGAGGAACTGCAGTGCCTGGTTGCTGCAATATTCTCGATGGAGTGGTGAGAGGCTTTTGGCCATCATTTTTATACTTTTATAAGATTGTAGATTCCCCCTTAAAATGCTTTGTGGATTACAAATAGTTGGGATCCATATGAGCTCCAACCTTGGGCCCTATCATGCCGGCAGTAGGACTGTAAGTAGTCACTGGCCAGTGAACAGGGTACAATAGAGTGTCTCATAGTTGGTCTGTTTAGATTAATCTAGGGGATATAAGGTGTTAGTACTGTTGCCCTAAAGACTCTTTATTTCTAAATGACATTGCATTTTTTCATATTTGTATTGTTGCATTATAAATCTTTATTGTTCAGTGACATAGCATTTTGCTCATGTTAGTACTGTTGCCTTCAAGAATCTTTACTGCTCAATGACATTGCATCTTTTTCATATCTGTACTGTTGTATTATAACCCTTTTTGTTTCTCCCTCAATGACATTGCATTTATTCCATGTTTGTATTGCTGCATTATAAAAGCTTTACTGCTCATTTATATTGCCTTTGTGTGCATGTTTGAATGTCAAGATTTTTTTCTGTTGAGTTCTGGGGAAGGGGTAAATGTATGATTTCATTACATGCATATCTCACTCTGCCTTACTGCTAACTGGTGCACTGTTGAAATAATTTATTTGTTGTTGTGCTATTGCCCTTTAAAACTAAAGTGTCACCCAGAACAAAATATGTTATCTCTTGCCACCTTGAGGTGTTGGGCCTAAAGAAGGAGTGTCACCACAGTCAGGTAGGAAGGAACCCATATCTACTTCAGCTTCATCTGCGGGTGCGCTACAAAAATAAATAAAATAATAATAAATTATCCCTCAGGGCATACTAGGAGACAAGCAAAAGTAACAGGGCCTGGAGGGGGGAAAGTTGACAAAGGATGAAAACAGGCAATGTAGATGCAGAATTATGGTGAGTACATAACTATAATATTCAATGTTGTCTTTTTCATCCATTTCTCAACTGATGGGACAGAGTCCCCAGCTATAGTAGTTTTTTTGGTCCTCAAAGTAGAATATTCCAGTGCACAATAGAGCCCAAAGCTGCTATATTCCTAGATAATACATCTAACTTGTAATGAGAGATGAAGCTATGAGCATTGGACCATGTAGCATCTGCACAAATGTCATTTATGGAAGTTATGGAGGAGAATGCAGAAGATGCGGCCACAGCCCTGGATAAATGCACTTTAGGGTATTTGGGTAATGGCAGTCCTTTAGGTTTGTAAATGAATACGATGCAATCAGCCAGCCATCTGACTAAGGTCATTTTTGACACTGATTTTCCCACTTTAGCTTTGGAAAAGGAGATAAACAGTCATTCTGATTTTCTTTGATCTTAGTTCTGTGAATGTAAAATCAGAGTTGTCTATGCACATCCAATAAATGGAGCACATATTCACCTTTGTTAGAAAGAAGTGGGAAAAAACCTGGTAAGTTAATAATCTGGTTAGGGTTAGCTTTTGATACCACTTCAGGCAGAAAGGAAGAATTAATTCATAGGGATACTCTGTCCTTATGAAAGATTAGATAAGATGGCTGGGAAGAAAGTGCATGGAGCTCTAATACCCATCTAGCAAATGTAATTGCAATGAAGAAAAGCATTTTCCAGGATAAATACTTATCTGCTGGCTCAAAGGGATACTGAGATAAGTCTTGAAGGGTAAGATAAGGTCCCAAGGGGAGATAGTGTCCTTAGGAGGCTAAAGCAGCAGAGTGCCTTTAAGAAATGCTTTGCACAAATTCAAGGAAGTCAGAGAAGAGTTATTTTCACCAAAGTGAAAATTTGACATTGCAGCTACCTTAACTGTGGAATAGATAGCTCCATTATTAAAAATGGAAGCCAGAAAATGAAGAATAGCTGGACAAGGTGCTGAAAAGGGGTCTAGTTGTCTATGTTGGGCCCAGATTGACAATCTTTTCCACTAGCCTGAGCTGTTTTTTTTTTCTGATTACTGCATTTATTTTTAAATCTGCACTTAAAGTTACATTTAGTCGAATTTAATCGAAAGTTTGCTTGTTTGTTTGTTTAATTTAACTGTGGAGGCTGCCCACTAAAGTGTGCTAGCCTGTGTAACCAATTTATCACTGTCTCTGCATTTTCTGTGTATTTCTACAAAAAAACAAAAAAATAATCCTTGTTTTCCTGCCTTTCTTGACTAGTTTAGACCAGTATACAGGCATTGCTGTATTCTGGGCTGTGGTGTAGTTCCTGTGTTGTCCATTACCTTACTTGGATAGAAGGAAGTTTCTTTGCTCACCAGTGGGAGTGGGGAGCCTTGAGCAGCCTACCTGTCCTTGGGGGAAGTGACCTCAGCACAAGAAGCTGTAGTAATTGGTTGTTTGGGACCATTCCTAGCTCTTATGTAGTTCACTGCTTAAAATCCGCCTTTGCACGGCTCGGTCGTGCGCGCAGCGCCGGTTAAACAAGGTTAAACTTTTTTCTGGCTCCACCAAGTCTGCTCTTCAATTTTTCCCTTAGAACTGTTCTACTTGCAATCTAAAAAGCCTATACTCTATCTGAAAAGCTCAGCACTTGCTCCTAAAGCATTTTTATACAGGTAAAGCACTCTTAAACAAAAGAAAGTACTTCATTCACCTAAATTCTGTTGAGTACACATCTCCCTATAGGTCCTTTCTGACTCAGTTACACAGCAATCTTTTTCACTATTTCTAGCATGTCGAAGGGTCAGTTGCTGGCGTCCTCTCCTGTTCAGCTGGTGAATCTGGGAATCTTGAGGCAATGTTACAATTGCCTCATGTACACAGACAACCCTCTCCTCCTCCCAACAAATACAAATATATGCGAGAGATGCAACTATATAGCCAAACTGGAGGCTGAGCTCTCTCAATTCAGTACTGGCAAGACCAGTCAGGAGGAGAAGGTAACCACGCACACCACAAACCCAGTCTCACATAGAACTATCACAACAGCAAACCAAACACACAAAAACATACTCGGAGGTGCTGATTAAAAATCTACCAAAACAACAGAGGCCTCCAAAGCAGACACCCAAGCAACCACCCCCTCAAGACATAGCACATGGAACACATAGTTCACAAAGTCAGTGTGCTAAACAGTCACAGCCCTTAAGGCCAAACAACATGCCAGACACACTTGTAATAGGATACTCCATAGTCAGACACACTGACGTCCTGCTCACCAGACTGAACAAGGAAAAGTTCACAGTAAGCTGCCTGTCGGGAGCTAGAATCCGCCACATAACACAAGCACTCAGGCCACTCCATAGCAAGTACAAATATGACTCAGTCATTGTACATGCCGGTGTGAACGACCTGAGACGTACCTCCCTGGACTACATGAAAAGAGACATAGAGGAGCTCTCTGATTATGTAGCCCTGGCCGGTATGACCCTGACCCTGAGCAGCATCTTACCCTCACCAAGAATGATGCCACAGTACAAAGACAAAATGATCAGTTTTAACAATTGACTTAATTACTGGTGTCATTCTAAGGGGATCCAATGTCTGTCTGCTTGGGATGACATGCTTGACAAGCCACGCTGCTTCACAAGGGATGGCTTGCACCTGTCACCCCTGGGCTTCCGGATATTGGCCAAGGCTCTTGCCACCCCCATAGTGCCTTTTTTAGGCAAGTCTCAAATGATAAACCTACCTCCCTAGAAAACACAAGTGGAAAAAAACTAAGGGTAATGCTGCTGAATGCCAGAAGTCTAAAACTCAAGATGCACGCCCTCGAAGCCCTCCTCAGTATGGAGAACATCGATGTCTGTGCAGTGACTGAAACCTGGTTCAAGGCTCCTGAGAGCACCCCAGCACTATCAGGTTTTACCTCATATCATGCTTTCCGGCCCCAAAACTTGGACCGAACCACAAAAGGAGGGGGAGTATCCATTTTTATCAAAGATACCCACACCTCCAGGTTAGTGGCAACGCACAAAGCATCGGAGACTATCCAGGTTTAACTAACCATAGGCAAAACTGCCTTACAGTTTGTAGCATGCTACAGACCACCCTCTCAAACTCAGGAACCCCACACAGCCTTCTTGAAGACACTGGAGAGTATGAATGTCTCTCCAAATACCATCATTTTGGGAGACTTTAACTACCCAAACATAGACTGTGAACATTACTCAAGCCCCAACACCCTAGCCCAAAGGTTCCTAGAATTCATAAACTCAAATGCAATGGAACAACTAGTCACCATTCCCACAAGAGGAGACAATATACTAGACCTGATCTTCACAAACATGGGGACAAAATGCTCCACACCGGAAGTATATCCCTCTTTGGTAAGATCAGACCATAAATTAATCTCACTGGAAATCCGCATCCCGCCTCCACCCCCTGCACAAAAGACCACAGTGAAGAACTTCTCAAAAGCAAACTTCACACTTCTTAAGACTGAAGTGGTATCCTTCAAGGCCCCTGGGCCAGTGGAAACCACAACCCACACTGCTGAATCCTTTGCAAATGCCTTCTATGGGCACCTTCAAGAATGCATGGATCATGCAATCCCAAATAAAACCAAGACCCATTCCCCCAAAGGCAGGCACCCGGTCTGGTGGACCCCAGCCATAAACAAACTTTACAACAGGAGGAGGAAGCTACTACATGACAGAGCAAAATCCCTAAAAGGGAAGGTGTCTCTGATCAGTATTAGCAAAAAACTACGATCACTCATAAAATCATCCAAGGCCAACTTTGAGAGAAAAATCGCAAAAGACACAAAAGACAATCACAAGGCCTTCTTTACCTATGTTAGAAACCTGGGTGGAAACTCCCAGATATGCTCAGAGTTGGTGCAAAATGACACAAAATACACTGAACCCACTGACATTGCCAACATTCTGGCAGACAGGTTCAGTGCAAATTTCTCCTCCCTCCCCCCCAAAAGGAGAAATAACTATCCCAGCAGAGTGTAGCCTCCCTAACATCTCAGATGCCCAGGTGAGAGCCGCCCTCTCTAAAGCTAAAAACACAGCATCAATGGGACCGGATGGTGTCCCGGGCTGTGTGCTACATGAACTCCAAGAGGAACTAAACCCACACATAAGGCTGCTGTTTAATCTTAGCCTTACTACAGAATACGTACCCAAAGAGTGGTGTACGGCAACAGTGGTCCCACTTCACAAAGGCGGTGCTTCTACGGACCCTGGAAATTACCGCCCCATAAGCTTGATGAGCCTGGTCTGCAAAGCTATGGAGAGGATCATTATGGAACTCATAAACAAAGACATTGGGGACCTACAGACATTGGATCCTACTAAATTTGGCTTTGTCAAGGGCAGATCCTGCCTTTTGAACTTGGTCAACTTTTTTGAAACAGTCACTAAGGCCATTGATGAGGGTAAGGCAGTTCACACAGCCTGCCTTGACCTTGCAAAAGCCTTTGACACAATACCCCACTCGGGCATCATAGACAAACTCACCAGCTTAAATGTAAACCCATATGTCACAAGATGGGTTGCAAACTGGCTCATGGACAGAACCCACAGGGTCAGAGTTGCTGGAGCTATGTCAGACTCTAAGCCAGTCACAAGCGGTGTCCCACAGGGCTCAGTCCTGGGACCCCTCTTGTTCGGCATTTATTTTTCCGAGGTACAGGCAAACATAGGAGGATTGTGGCTGACAAAGTTCGCAGATGACTGCAAACTGGGTGCCATAATTGATACTCCAGCGGACACAAACATCCTTCAGGGAGGCCTCATAGAAACGGATAATTGGTGCCAGAGCCATGGCCTTAAGCAGAACGCCAAAAAATGTATAGTCATACCCTTTGGGGAAAAACAAGGTACCGACAAATTACCACATGGGCGGTAATCCATTAAGTATGGAAGAGGAAATCGGGGACCTAGGGACCCAGGTTGACAGTAACCTCTCATTTGACACTCACATTGCCAAAGTGGTTAGGAAGACCTTCTATATTGCCCACCTTATCATGAAGGGTTTCACATCTAGATCAAGAGAGGTCATTGTGCCCCTGTACTCTTTTCTTATCAGGCCAATGATTGAGTACAATGCCCCATTTGGGATGTATCTCACCCGACACCTGCAGCAGTTGGAAAGACCCCAAAAGTTTCTCACCAAGAGGATAAAGGGTCTTAAACATATGTCATATGCTGCCCGACTGAAAAAACTCCAGCTCTATTCAGTCGCATACCGCCTACTCAGAGGTGATCTGTGCCTGACGTACAAGGCCATGTCCAATCCTGAATTAATGGACATGCTCCAAATCCATCAGAGCCACGAGAACAAGTGACTTAAACCTCAACACAGAAATAAATAGGACATGCTGGAGGGACAGATTCATAACCCAGAGGCTCCCTACACTCTGGAACAGAATCCCAGTCCATGTTAGGCAGAGCCCTTCACTGACTCTATTCAAGAGAAATCTCGATGAGTGGATGGGAGATCATAGGTTTACCCCGGGGGTCATCTCTGTGTCACTACTAGACAGAGGCATAGTAAACTAAACCCTAAAAGGGCATGGTATTCTCATCCTAAGGGGTAGTGTAAGCCACATACACTCTGGCTAGGCTTATAAATGCCTTAGGGCAGATAGCCTAGTACGAACCTATGAACCTATGAACCTATGAACCTATGAACTTGCTCTTGTAAATCTTCCAGGTAGAGGCCTTCTCAGGTGTCATAAGGATGTGACAAACAGGGGAAGAAAGCCTGGGATTTCTTGCCATCACTGGAAGTGCAGAAGCCACTTAGTCAGCTTGAGAGATTTCATATTCAGTAAAGGCAGGCCAGATGGGTGAGATAAAAGGTCCTAAAAAGGCTTCCAAACTCAGGGAGAGTGTAATTATAGTTGTGTAAAATCTTACCATAATGGTAAATGTCCTTCTCTTCACTGTTGTAGTATTCTTAACATGAGGGATCCTCTGCCAAGGGAAGCCTGACATCCAGCCAGTATACCAATGCCTTTAAGTTACCTTAAGGTATGCTATATGTTAATGTTACGCTTATGCTCCTCGCATATGTAGGGCATAAATATGAAGTCCAAACATACTGCCCTCAGAAGTGAATGCCCCAGTAAAAATGTCAGTCCAAGGGAAATCAGGTGGTGAACAGTATAACCAGAAGAGAAAAAGGACTGGGGGTGGGGTAGGAGGGAGGGATTGAATACTGCAAAAGTGAAGGACATCTACTATTATGGTAAGATTTTACACAACTGTACTATGTCCTTCTATTCTACTGTTGCAGTATTCTTAACATGAGGGAGAGTGCCAAAGCTCAGGAAAAAAACTTGGGAGGAGGAAGGCCCAGTACAGAGCTCTAGGAAGCCATGAAGGATGGCCATAGCAAAACCAGTTCTAGCTCTGAAAATTCCATCCAACTTGTAATGTTTGGTGAAAGTATGCACAAATACCCAGGTAGCTGCCTCAAGAATGGTGTTAGTGTCCAAATCCTTGAAAAAAGCACCAGAAGAAGCCACAGCCCTAGTAGAATGACCTTAACAGAAAAATAAAGGCTCTTACCATGAAAAACATAACAAAAGGAAATAGCTGTTGAAATCCAAGAAGAAACTGTCTGCTTGGAAACAGTCAATCCCAAAGATCTGGGATGATAAGAAACAAAAAGCTGATCAGATTTCTTGATAGCCTTAGTCTTATCCAAATACAATCTGAGTTGTCTATGTACGTCCAAGGTGTTCAGCACTTCCTTGCTAAAAGATTGTGGAGAAGGGAAACAAGTGGGTAAATTAACAGATTGATTTAGGAACAACTCATTCACCAAAAAAAAAAACAAAAAAGGACAAACCAAAAGGGCTTAAAGCTCAGACACCCATTTGGCTGAAGTAAAGGCTAACAGAACAGTCTTCCAAGAACAGTGTTGCAAGGAAGCTGAATCTGCAGACACAAAAGAAGCCAAAGTCAGTTTCTCCAAAACAAAATTAAGATCCTAGGGAGGAGAAACAGGCTTCCTGGGAGGTCTAGTGTTAAGGACACCTTTAAGAAATTATTTTGCCTCAAACCTAGAAGCTAAAGGAGGAAATACAGAGAGACAAGCATTGATGGCTGATAAGTGGGCCTTAACAGAAGAATAAGTCAATCCAGCATTGAGCAATTCATGCAAATAAGAAAGAACCACAGGAACATCCACCAAGAGCAGATCCAGGTTACATGAACGACACGAGACAGAAAACGTTTTCCATTTGGATAAGTAGGGTTTCCTAGTATTGGATTTCCTGGCTTCCTAAAGAAACCTAAGCACATCCCCAAGAAAAGGTGTCCATGAGGTATAAAATTCCTATCACTCACAAAGTCAGATGAAGGGTAGACAGGTGGGAATGAATGGCAGATCCTTCGTCTTATGTGAGTAGGTCCACAAAGTGAGATAACGTGTGAGGACTGCCCTTGGCTAAATGCAGAAGAAGAGGGAACCAGTGCTGTCTTGGCCAAAAGGGAGTCACCAGAAAGATTTTCAGGTTGTCCTGTTGAATCTTGAACAGACTTTCAGAATGAGAGAAAGAGAGGGGGGAATGCACAAAGAAACATCTCCCTCCAAGAGAATGAGAGAGTGTCCACCTTCCAAACCAGAGGACCTGGGACTCTGGCACAAAATTGAGGAAGTTGTCTGTTCAGAGGGGAGACAAATAGATCTATTTGAGGAATACCCTACTTGTGGGCAATGTCCAGAAACACATCCCTGTGAAGCATCCATCCGAGGGATTGAGTCAAGGACCTGCTCAGTGTGTCTGCCACATAGTTTTAACCTGAGGGAATATAAACAGCCTGAAGAGTCACATGACAATGAACTGCAAGCTCCCACACCATGACAGCCAGCCTGCAAAGAAAGTAAGACCCTCCCCCTGTTTGTTTACATATCACAAGACTGTAGTGTTGTCTGTAAACACGTTGAGAGGTCCTGGGGTGAAAAGAGGATGAAAGGCCTAAAGGACCAGTAGAAGCACTCTCATCTCTTCGATGTTGAACTGCTGCTCCTGCTGAAGAGTAGACCAGACCCCCTGAACTCTCATTGTGCAAAGGCTGCTCCCCATTCTACCTCTGAAGTGTATGTGAACTGCTCTTGAGATGGAAGAGGGGGATGAAAGGGAAAGCCTGGGTTTAGAGACAACTGCTAAATCCACCAGTGAAGTTCCATCTTTAGATAGGGAAGAAGAGGAACCACAAAATCTAGGAGATGTGCATGTTGAAGCCAGACTGATTTCAGAAACCACTCAAATTTTCTCATGTGGAGTTTGGCTAAAGGTAGCATCGGGTTGGTGGATGCCATAAATCCCAGAACTCTCAAAGACTCTCTGGCTGTGACTGAGATCAGTGGAAGAAGATTTTGGAGAAAGTATATGAGAGCCAATGTCTTAGGAGGAGGCTAGGATGCCAGCATAGGCTCCAGCTGAATCCTGCACCTCAGGAAAACATCATCTTGAGAAGGCATCTGAAAGAAGGACTTTTCTGATGTTTATTGTGAACCCCAGACTTTGTTAAAGGGAAATGGCAAAATTAAGGTTTTGCAATAGGATCTCTGGAGAGGATGCTTGAAACAGGAGATCATCCAAGTAAAGGAATACTTGGATCCCTTGAAGCCTGCAAAAAGCAATCACAGGAGGTAGGCATTTGGTGAATACCTTTGGGGCAGTAGAGAGGCCAAACGGCAAAGCAGCGAACTGAAAATGCCAGGAAGCAACAGAAAAACATATAAACGTCCTAAAAAGGGGATGAATAGGTACATGGAGGTCAAGGGATGAATAGGTATGTGAAGGTAAGGGCATGAACAGGTACATGAAGGTAAGGGGATGAATAGGTATGTGGAGGTAAGGGGATGAATAAGTATGTGAAGTTAAGGGCATGAATAGGTACATGAAGGTAGGGGGATGAACAGGCACGTGAAGGTAGGGGGATGAACAGGCACGTGAAGGTAGGGGATGAATAGGTACATGAAAGTAAGAGGATGAATAAGTATGTGACATTAAGGGGATCAATAGGTATGTGAAGGTAGGGGGATGGATAGGTATGTGAAGGTAAGGGGATGAATAGGTATGTAAAGGTAGGGGATGAATAGGTATGTGAAGATAAAAGGATGAATAGGTATGTGAAGGTAAGGGATGAATAGGTATGTGAAGGTAAGGAGATGAATAGATACATGAAGGCAGAGGATGAATATGTACGTGAAGGTAAGGGATGAATAGGTACATGATGGTAAATGGATGAATAGGTATGTGAGGGTAAGGGGATGAATAGGTATGTGAAAGTAAGGGGATGAATAGGCACGTCAAGGTAAGGGGATGAACAGGTATGTGAAGCTAAGGGGATGAATAGGTAAGTGAATGTAAGAGGATGAATAAATTTAAACCTAAACCTGGACCGAAGCACTAAAGGTGGTGGTGTCTCTATATTCATAAAGGACATGCACACCTCCAAACTAGTAGCCCAACATAATGCATCAGCGATACTTCAGGTACAACTAACACTGGGTAAAACTGCAATCCAGGTTGTAGCCTGCTATAGATCCCAAACCATGCCCCAAGACTCCCACTCCACATTCCTAAACACACTGGAAAAATATTAGGGAACAACCCAGTACCCTTATACTGGAAGACTTTAACTACCTCTCCATTAACTGGGACAATTACTCATGTACCAACACACTTGCTCAACGTTTTCTGGAATTCATTAATTCCAACGCCCTGGACCAACTCATTCTTACCCCCACCAGGGGTAGAAACATCCTTGAGCTGGTCATTACTAACATGGGCGACCATTGCTCTACACCAGTAATTAACTCCTCCCTGGTCAGATCTGACCACAAGCTAATCACCATGGAGATCCACATCCCACCCTCATCCCCCCCAAAGGAATCCATCGTAAAAATCTTCTCCAAAGCCAGTTTTGCACTTCTAAAAACAGAGGTGACTAACTTCACGACACCCATGCAAATGGAAAATAGGTACATGACTGCTGAATCATGCACCAATGCACTGTATGAGCACATACACAAGTGCATGGAATGGGCCATACCAAAAAAAACCAAGACGGTCTCCTCCAAAACAATGAAGCCAATCTGGTGGTCCCCCACTATAAGCAAACTCTACAACAGAAGGAAAAAACGGTTGCAGAAAAGGGTGAATTCCCAAGATTGGAAAAACTCCCTTGTTAGCCTCAGCAAAAACTGAGATCCATCATCAAATCTTCTAAAGCTAGCTATGAAAACAAAATTGCTGTAGATTCTAAAGACAACCACAAGGCATTCTATAGTTATGTCAAGAATCTACATGGCAATACTCAGATCTGCTCTGAGTTACAGCACAATGGCAATACATATACAGAACAAACTGATATTGCCAACATATTGGCCGACAGGTTCAGTGCGAACTTTACCTCCCTTTCACCCCCTAAAGGGCCTATCACAATACCTGAGGAATGCCAAGTCCCTATTATCACAGCTACACAGGTAAAAACCGCACTGTCCAAAGCCAAGAATACAGCTTCCATGGGATCTGATAATATCCCTACCTGTGTTCTACATGAATTACAAAGTGAACTGGCACCACACCTGAGTACCCTGTTCAATCACAGTCTCATTTCAGGCTTTGTTCCTACCCAAGGGCACACTGCTACAGTCATCCCACTCCACAAAGGAGGAGCGACTACAGACCCTTTGAACTACTGCCCCATTAGTCTGATGAGTCTGATATGTAAGGCTATGGAGTGCATCATTATGGACCTTATAAATAAGGACATAGGGAATCTCCAAACTCTGGACCCCACACAGTTTGGATTTGTGAAAGGTAGCTCATGCCTGCTCAACCTGATAGACTTCTTTGAGTCTTGTCACCAGAGCTGTGGATGAGGGCAAAGTAGTTCACACAGCCTACCTAGTTCTTGCCAAGGCCTTCAATACCATCCCTCACCCAGGAATCATAGATAGACTCACTAAACTAGGCATAAACCCCTATGTCATAAGATGGGTTGCCAACTGGCTTACTGATAGAACCCACAAAGTGGTGTCCCACAGGGATCAGTCCTAGGTCCTCTCCTTTTTGGCATCTACTTCTCTGAAGTTCAAGCCAACACAAAGGGATTCTAGCTGACCAAGTTTGCAGATGATTACAAACTGGGAGCCATTATTGATTCTCCAACTGATGTAGACATTCTGCAAAAAGGCCTCACTGACACCAATGACTGGTTCCAGAACCATCGCCTTAAGCTCAATACCAAAAAGTGCATTGTCTTTCCCTTTGGGAAACATTCGGTGCCCGTGAACTACCACATAGGCGGTAGTCCACTAAACACTGAAGGTGTGATAAGAGAGCTGGGGACACAGATTGACAGCAACCTCTCCTTTGATAACCACATTGCCAATGTAGTCAGAAAGTCCTTCTATGTGGAACACCTCATTGCAAAAAGTTTCTCATCCAGGAAGAAATAGGTCATAATCCCTCTCTATTCGTTCCTCATTACACCTATTATAGAATACAATGCCCCATTTGGCATGTACCTCACTAGACACCAACAACAACTGGAAAGACCACAAAATACCTCACTAAGAGGATCTTAGGCCTTAGACACATGCCCTATATGGACAGACTCAAAAAACTCTAGCTATACTCTGTCTCTTATCGCCTATTTAGAGGCGATCTCTGCCTGACCTACAAAGGCATGTCTGACCCAGAGCTGCTAGATATGCTACATCTAAAGAAATCCCAATCCCTCTGTGCCAGATGCTCCAGGGACCTAAACCTCATTACCACAATAAACAGAACATGCTGGAGGGACAGGTTCCTAACCCATAGACTTCCCATACTCTGGAACAAACTTCCCATTCACGTCAAGCAGAGCACTTCACTGGCCCTCTTTAAGAGAAATCTTGGTGAGTGGATGGGCAATAGAAAGTTCACCCCAGGGATCACTTCAGTGGCCTTGCTTGACAGGGGCACTGGGAACTAACTTTGGGCGGCATGATGGCAGGGAATCTTCTTGGGCTATGCTTATATAGGCTCCAGAGCCATTAGCCTAGTACACACCTATGAACCTATGAATGTGAAGGTAAGGGGATGAATAGGTATGTGAATGTACGGGGGTGAATAGGTATGTGAATGTAGGCATCCTTGATATCCAGACAAACCATGAAAGCCAGAGGAAGGAGTAAAGGAAACAAAGTCTGAAGTGATAACATCCAAAAGGAAGGAATCTTAAGAAAGGCATTCAGGTGCTAAAGGTCCAGAATGGGTCTCCAAGTTCCCTCCTTTCGGAGCACCAGAAAAGTTCTGGAATAAAACCCTTATCCCCCTGTGGGCCAGTGAAACCTCTGAAATAGTTCCTGAACTATTTCTGAGGTGGCTGTGGAATGTCCATGAAGGGAGGAAGGGATTTCCAAACCATGAAATACCCCTTTTGAATTATGAAAAGAACCCATAAATTTTAGGTAATGCTTAACCAAACTGGAAGAGACAGAGAAAAATGAAGGGAGAGAGGAAAGTGTCTTGGAAGAATGTGGTACCTGTTTCTCACCTTTCTAAGCTAGTAAAGTCTGGTTTTCAGGTTCTTGCTGAATTCTGGGCTGTATTGTAGTTCCTGTGTTACCCATACCTTACTAGGATAGAAGGAAATTTCTCAGTTCACCAGTGAGAGTGGGGAGCTTTGAGCAGCCTATCTGTCCCTGGAGGAGTGGTTTCAGCTCAGAAATTGTAGTTTATTGACCATTTAGGGCTAATTTCTATCCCTTTCATCTTTCTGTTATAAAAACTGCATTTGCACAGTTTTGTGTGCTGGGCAGTGCTGGTTAGCTAGGGTTAAACTATCCCCGGCTCCAGAAAGCCTGTTCTTCAATTTCTCCCTTAGAACTAGCCAGTTTTTCACCTTAAGTATTCAAACCAGCTTTTCCTAGCCCAGCACTTGCTTGAAATTTTCAGTAAGCACTAATAAACCCTAGCACTCAACCCCCACATTTGTCTGGAGGGAACAGACTCTCTAATCTTCTCCACCAGTCAAACAGAAAACAGCTTTCTCTACCTATTCAGGCATGTCCAAGGGCCAGCATCCGGTGTACTCTCCAGCCTACCTGATGAATCTGGGCATCTTGAGGCAATGTTACAACTGCCTCATGTACACAGACAACCCTCTCCTCCTACCACCAAACACTAAAATCTGTGACAGATGCACTTATACAGCCAACCTAGAGGCAAAGCTCTTTCCAACCAAGACTGGAACAAACAGTCAAGAGGAGAAGGCAATAACTTGCAACACCCTACTTGCTTCACATAGATCCATTAAACCTGCACCTGCAAAACCCACACATAGAAACACAAAGACATATTCGGAGGCTCTAAATAAAAATCTGCAAAAGCAAAAGAGACCTCCAAAGCAGACATGCAAGCAAGCTCCACCCATTAACACACCAAGCAACACATAACCCACAAAATCGGTGTGCCACACAAACTCAGCCCTTAAGGCAAAACAACATACCCAACACACTAGTAATAGGTGACTCCATAGTCAGGCACACTGACATCCCACTCACCAGGCTGGACAAAGAGAAGGTTACTGTCAGCTGCTTGTCAGGTGCCAGAATCCGCCACATAACACAGGCGCTCAGGTCACTCCAAAACAAGTACAAATATGACTTTGTCATTGTCCATGTTGGTGTGAATGACCTGAGATGTACCTACCTGGACTACATGAAAAGAGACATGGAAGAGCTCCTAGATCAAGTAGCCCAGGTAGGTATGACCCTAGCCCTGAGTAGCATCTTGCCTTCACCAAGAATGATATTGCAGTACAAGGAAAAAATGATCAACTTCAACAATTGGCTAAGCTTCTGGTGTCATTCAAAGGGGATCCAGTATCTGTCTGCCTGGGATGACATGCTCGATAAGTCATGATGCTTCACCAGAGACGGCCTGCACCTGTCACCCCTGGGATTGCGGATATTGGCCAAAGCTCTTGCCGCCCCTATAGTGCCTTTTTTAGTCAAGGTTCAAAGTACAAACGCACCACCATAAAAAGTACAAGTGACCAAAAACTGAGGGTAATGCTGCTCAGCACTAGGAGTTTAAACCTCAAAATGCACTTACTCAAGGCACTCCTCAAAGTGGAGAACATCAATATCTGTGCAGTAACTGAGACCTGGTTCAAGGCTCCAGAGAGCACCCTGGCACTACCAGGCTACATTTCGTACCACACCTTTTGGCCACAAAACCTGGACCGAAGCACCAAGGGTGGAGGTGTATCCATATTCATCAAGGATAACCACACCTCCAGATTAGTGGCACAGCACAATTCCTCTGAGATCATGCAACTGCAACTAACCCTGGGCAAAACTGCATTCCAAATTGTAGCTTTCTACAAATTACCCACCATGACCCAGGACCCCCACTCCTCATTCCTGGAGACAATGGAAAAAATAAGGGTCCAACCAAACACCCTAATATTGGGCAATTTCAATTACCCCAACATTAACTGGGAAAACTACTCATACAAATTCCCTCACTCAACGTTTTCCGGAATTTATAAACTCTAATGCCCTGGATCAACTTATCAACACCCCCACCAGGGGCAATAATATACTGGACCTAGTCATTACCAGCATGGGTGACCAGTGCTCCATACTGGAGGTCAACACCTCGTTGGTTAGATCAGACCATAAACGAATCACCCTGGATATCCACATCCTGTTCCCACCCCCACTCAAAGAAACCACCATAAAAAATTTTCCAAAGCAAACTTCATGCTATTTAAGACAGAGGTGGCAAACTTCGTGACACCCCTGCGAAAGGGCAATACGGTCATGACTGCTTTAATCCTACACAAAGGCATTCTACAAGCATCTACATGAGTGCATGGATCATGCTATCCCAAACAAAACCAAGACTCACTCCTCCAAAAAAATGAAACCTGTCTCCTGCCATAAACAAACTCTAAAGCAGGAGGAGGAAACTATTACAAAAAAAAAAGAGTAAAATCCCATGAATGGAGGTTCTCTCTGACCAACATCATCAAAAGCTAAGATCCCAAATAAAATCCTCTAGGGCAAGTTTCGAAGAAAAATTGCCATAGATTCCAAAGACAACCACAAAGCATTTTTCAGCTATGTCAAGAATCTAAATGGTAACTCTCAGATCTGCTCTGAGCTACAGCAAAATGGCACAAAATATACAGAACCAACTGATATTGCCAACATTTTGGCAGATAAGTTCAATGCTAACTTTACCCCCCCCTCTCACCCCCTAATGGGCCCATAACTATACCAGAAGAATGTAGAACCCCTGTAATCACAGACCCACAGGTAAAAATAGAACTCTCCAAAGCCAAAAACACAGCATCCATGGGACCAGATAGCATCCCAGAATGCGTCCTACACAAACTCCAAAATGAACTAGCCACCCATCTAAACACCATGTTCAATCAAAGCCTCACCACAGGCTATGTACCCTCTGATTGGTGCACAGCAACAGTTATCCCACTCCACAAGGGGGGTAGCCACCACAGACCCCGGGAACTATCGTACTATTAATTTGACAAGCCTGGTCTGCAAGGCCATGGAGCATATAATCATGAAACTCATAAACAAAGACATTGGAATCCTCCAAACTTTGGACCCTACCCAGTTCAGATTTGGAAAGGGTAGATCATGTCTCCTAAACCTGGTAGACTTCTTCAAGACAGTTACCAAAGCCATTGACGAGGGAATGGTTGTCCACACAGCCTACCTAGACCTCGTAAGGGCCTTTTATACCATTCCCCATTCAGGAATTATAGATATACTCACTAATCTTAACATAAACCCCTATGTCACGAGATGGATTGCCAACTGGCTCATGGACAGAACCCACAAAGTGAGAGTTGCAGGCTCCAGGTCCAACTCCAAACCCGTAACAATTGGAGTGCCCCAGGGCTCTGTCTTGGGACCTCTCTTATTTGGTATCTACTTCTCCGAAGTACAAGTGAACACAGAGGGACTATGGCTAACCAAATTCATTGATGATTGCAAACTGGGTGCCATAATTGATTCTCCCACTGATGTAGACATCATTCAAAAGGGTCTCATCGAAACAGATACCTGGTGCCAAAACCATGGCCTCAAGCTAAATGTCAAAAAGTGCATTGTCATCCCCTTTGGCAAAAACCAAGTACCCATGAACTATCACAGAGGTGGCAGTTCCCTTAACACAGAAAGTGTGATAAGAGACCTTGGGACCCAGGTGGATAGTAATCTTTCCTTTGAGAATCACATCGCCAAAGTGGTTAGAAAATCCTTCTATGTGGCCCACCTAATCACAAAAGGGTTCACATCTAGAACAAAGGAAGTAATTTTCCCCCCTCTACTCTTCACTCATTAGACCCATTATTGAGTACAATGCCCCATTCGGGGTGTACCTCACAAGAGACCTCCAACAACTGGAGAGGCCACAGAAGTACCTCACCAAGAGGATTACGGGCCTTAAAGAGATGTCCTATGCCACCCAACTTAAGAAACTCCAACTGTACTCAGTCGCATACCGCCTACTCAGAGATGATCTCTGTCTTGACATACAGAGCTATGTCAAACCCAGAATTGATGGATGTGCTCCACTTAAAGAGAACCCAATCTCTCCGAGCTACATGCTCTAGGGACCTAAACTCACCACAACAATAAACAGGACTTGCTGGAGGGATAGATTCTTATCCCAGAGACTTCCCATGCTCTGGAATAAAATCCCCATCCACATTAGACAGAGATCCTCATTAGCACTCTTCAAGAAAAACCTTGATGAGTGGATGGTAAACAGGAAATTTACCCCAAGAATCACTTCTGTGGCTCTACTCGACAGAGCCACAGGTAATTAACCTACGTGGGTGGTGAAAGCCAAGACATTGTTTAGCTAGGCTAACTTATGCCCTCGGGCTGACAGCCTAGTACCTACCTATGAACCTATAAACTACCTGGCTTGTCAGGAAAGGGTGGCTTCTGAGCAGGAGTAGTCTGGGTAGTTTTAGCTGGAGAAAACTTCCCACCACCTTTTTTTTTTTTTTTTTTTTTTTTTTTTTTTAACTTTTAGCAGTAGGATGGGCATGCCTCTGAACAAAAGCTGGTTTGGAAGGATAGTTCCTTTGGAACTTAACCACAGGTGAAACAAATTAGGTTTCAAATCCTATAACTTCTTGCCTTTCCCCTCAGGGACTTAAAGAAATCAGCAGCAGCAACACCAAACAAGCCATTGTTATGCAGAGGATCATCCATCAGCTTAGCTTTTATGTCATAAGGTAGATGTTGAAGCCTTAGCCAGGAATATCTACTGAAGACAGATCCTGAAGCAGCAGCCCTATTGGAAGCTTCTGCTGCATCATAACTGCACTTAATGGAATGGCAAGCTGCCTGAGTGGAAGCCCCTAAGAAAGACAAGGAAGACATTTTACCCTCTGAATCAAGAAAGTCAGAAATAACTTGACAAGCCTGGGAAAAAAGAGCCAAAATATATCTAGCCATGAGTTTGGTAATTAACAAGCTGAAAGGCTAGGGTAGCAGACGTATAGACCTTCTTACTCAGTCTTTTTACAGTCCTGCTATCCTTATCCGAGGGAAGAAGTTTAGTGGAGGGCAGCAATTTGGAAGGCTTATCTGAATCCGCAGAGACCACTGAAGATTCAGTAGATGGGCACTTATAAAGAAATGCGCAATCATCAGGCACTTTATAGAAACGGTCAGGTTTCATAGTAGTAGGATCTAAGAATCCAGAGCCTGAGATGCTAAAGAAAAAGCATCCAGTAATGCAGGCAAAACAGGAGGAACAGCAGAGGCTGTAGGAGACACCATTTGAAGGAGCTCATAATATCTCTTTTGCACATCTGACACCTGGGAACAATCCCACTTGAAGAATTCCCTCATCCTAGCAATAGTGTCCCCAAAAGAAATTTCGTCAGTAGGAGATTCTGGACTAGTAGAGTCCTCTTCAGCAGAAGCATACTCTAGAGGGAAAGGAATCTGGGTGGAATAAGCCAAGGATTTCTCATCCAAAGAAACCTCTTCATCAGAGGCATCTTGATCCCTAGCTCTCTTGTGAGGGGAGGATGTCCAAAAAGGAGTCAAGATGCCCAAATGAGGCTTCAGAGGTATGGGTTAGGACAGAGATGCCCAAAAGAGGCTTCAGAGCCATAAGGGCGTTAGATAAGCCCTGTGTAAAATTCTGCAGATAAGCCCTGTGTAAAATTCTGCCATTCACTTTGAGTGTCCCTGGGAGAAGAAACATGCTTTACCTTTTGCTTCTGTTTTGAGTGGACATCTGCCTTATGAAACATGGACGGGCCCAACGTCGGCCTACATTCAGTAACTGCAGTTGGTTCTTCCTCCATCAGCAGAATTTGATGGACCTCCCCCCAGGCCCTTTGGTGATAATCAGACTCAGTTCCCATTGTCCATCCAAAACAGATGTCTGCAATGCCTTTGAGGATATGCCTGCTGTTGGATCCATGCAATCTCAGCAGAGGAATCCAACCCCAGAATTGGGTGAATCTCCCAGCTTTTATCAGCTTGAGAGAGATGTCCAATGCAGGAGGCACAGCAGAAGAGCCTGACCTTGCTTTTTTTGGCCTTTCCCTTCAAAGATGGCTGAATGCCAGGCCTAGAAGTCCCCTCCACAGCATATTTCGCTAGAAGTATGAGACACTGGTTTTCAATGTAAATCACAAGGGAGGAAAAATGATTTTGTAAAGTCTTAGGCACAAAGGCCTGACAAATACTACAAGATTTATGATCTTGAGTAGGCCCCAAACAAAATAAGCACTACTTGTGATGGTCCTTACGTGGAATCTGTCTCCCATACTAGCATTTGCCTTTTCTGGATACATTGTAAAATCCCTCAGCATAAAGCAGCAAAAAGTAAGTAAGAAACCCCCCCAACAGGGCACTTATCTGAAAAATTGATACACCAGCAAATAACTCAGGCAAGCAGACTGATGATTAAAGATGGTTTTCGGACTGGTGGCAGAGAAGTTCTGAGGATGGTACATCTAGATGTTGTAATTATGCCTTACACATGAGAGGAGCATACATGCAATATACAATGTACCTTAAAGTAACATAAAGGCTTTGATATACTGGCTGGACGTTGAACCTCCCTTGGCAGGGGATCTCTCATGCTATGAATATTCCAACAGTAGAATAAAATGACATCTTGATAAGGCCACAGGAATGGAAACCACACTTGGTGAGGCCAGAATGGGGCTGTGATGATAACAGGTAATGTATGCCAGCACAGTTAGCTGGAATTTATAAAGAATTATATGTATTTTGTATATCAAACTAATTTGTACAGATGTTTTTGTTGAAAAATGTATTTGTAAAACTGCTTGTGTTAAAAATGTACCAACAGTGTGTCCTGATGGATAGAAAAAGAAATATACCTGCACAATTGTAACTGTTTAAATGTATGTTTTAACAGAGGATAATGGAAGAGAAGAGGTTAATTATAAACTTTGAAAACAGTAAGAAATTAAGTTACTGGGCCTATGCCATAAAGATGCTATCTCACAGTTTTGAATGAAGACAGAGACATTATGTCTGTAAGAAGTATGGTTTATTAGCTCCTGTGGGAAGACTGGGAGTGTTTTATGGTTTTATGACTGCCAGAAGCTGCATCAGATATTAGCAAGCTCTATGTGTGTGTTTTATTGACACGTATGTGCTAAATCCTGGCAGTTTCTAGTAACGGGGCATTGCATGGGAACCAGAAGTCAGATGACCAGATGTATGTGATGTCATTCTGTAATCCATCACTAAAATAATGTTTAATACTAAGTGAGACTGAAGTCTCATGGCAGTCTGTTTCTTGGAATCTGATATAGAAGGATCTCTCACCCACTTCATCTTGCCTTGCTCTAGTAAGTGACTAGACACTAGTACGATTTGGATCAGTCAGGAAAATATAGTGAGATTAGTTCATTACTGTTTTTTCTGTATCTGTGTGAATCTATTCATTTATGTTCTTTCATTATTTATTATTAAACACATTTAGACCTTTTATTGTGGCTGTTTTTTTAGACAATATTTTAATCACTGAGAGTACTTGTATATATTTGGTGACAGCTCTGGCCACTCCTGAAAAGCCTTACCACTTTGGCCAAACATTACCATTTGTATTAATATTAATTTCACTCAGTATAACTTGGTACCCTTGTAAGAGCAATAGACGAGTAGCTGCCTTTGTAGTGTCTGGTGGAAGTAACTACCTTATAGTTTAGAAAGAAGGGGACATAGCTAGTCAATCTGTACCAGCCTTTCCCAGGTGTGTGTGTGTGTGTGTGTGTGTGTGTGTGTGTGTGTGTGTGTGTGTGTGTGTGTGTGTGTGTGTGTGTGTGTGTGCAAGCGTGTGTGCATGTGTGCGAGCATGTGTGCATGTGTAAATCAAATTTCAAAGATTGTGTATGTCAGCCACTTTGGGCAGGGACATGGAGCACTGGTTTCACAGAGACGGTGCCAGAGGACTTGGCTTGGACACTTGGCTGAGGACCCAGTCCTACACCTGTGCTAGCGGGGAGCCTTACTGGGGTCCTGGAGGGAGACAGATATAAAGAAATCCAGACCCCAGGCTAACTGTGTTCCTTGTGTGTCCTTAAGGGAAAGTGTGCTTGATGCAGAGAGGTCTGCTTCTGGAAATACTGAGTGCATCCATTTGTATTCCAAGTGAACATCCCTCTCCAGTGTCAGTGGTGAGGATTCAGGCTCCTGGATTACTGGCCCAGAGTGGGGATGTCACAGGGGCAATGAGGATAACCCTGCTCTTCTATCACAATGCTTTCTAAATAAACTTTGGGATGAGAAGAGTAGGAGGAAAGTCATATAGTAGATCAGAGAGCCAATTGTGAACCAGAGAGTCTTGCTGTGACTCCCCTCTAGGGGAATTAGGGCAAAATAAAGTACTTGCTGCACTTTTTGTTGAGAGGGGAAGTTAAGAAATCACAGCATGGTTAACTCTATCAGTGAAATATTATTTCCACTACAGACTGAGAATCACTTGTGAGGGAGCAAAATGGACCTGCTCAGTTTGTATGCTAACACAATGGCTTTCTCCAGAATGTGGGTTGCCAAGTCAAAGCAGCTGGAAGAAATCATCCATTGCCAGAGTTTCACTGCCTTCCTACATAGTGGGTAGGAGCAGGTTCCCCCATGTTTGTTGATGTACCAGACCACTGACATGTTGTCTGTCTGAATAGCAATATACCTAGAGGGAGAACATCTTGAAACACCTGCTACGCTAATAGGACTGTTCTCATTTCTAGGATTATGATGTGATGAGTGGCCTCTGTCTGGGACCATATGCCTATGTCTGTCCTTTCCAAATAATCCCCTCCACCCCCACTTAGGAGGCCACTGTGGTCACTGTGGCTTTGGGTGCGGGTGAAGAAAAAGGGTGACCCTGAATGACTCTTTGTGCATATAACCAGCATGCTATGTGATGCCTGCAGATGTTCATAATACAAATGAGTGCAGTCAGTGGATGGTGTCCAATGGACTACTATACTGCTAGGGTCCACTGTAAGGTTTTCATGTGAAAGTGAGACAGTGGCACTAGAAATACTGACCCCAGTAGCTGTAAGATTAATTTGTCAGGGTGGAATGAAGAGAATTAACATGTAATGCTAGTCTTCATACTGCATCCACTCTTGTCTGTGGTATAGTTACTACTGCTACCTGTTATCTAGATGAGCACCAATGAACTTTCAGTGACTGCGTCACAGAGAACTGTGATTTGTTGTAACTGATAGCAATACTAGTTGAAGTCATAGATGGAGCAAGCAGTCTTTGGCTTGAATGAATAGAGGCCTGGTGGAAGCATAAAAGAGCTAGTCGTTTAGACAAGGAAATACCCAGAATTCATGCAGTCTCAAGTGAGCTGCAACCACCATCATCAATTTAGTGAACACCTTGGGGGCTGTAGTGAGACCAAAGGGCAATGCTCTAAACTGGTAGTGACCGGCTCCCAGCCAGAAGTGTAGATATCTCCTGAAACACCTGTGTATCGTGATATGGTAGTATATGTTCTGGAGATCTATTAAGTGCATCCAATTATCTTTCCTTAGCAATGGCAGGATAGAATGAACTGTGACTATCCAGAACTTTGAATGTATTACATAGTGATTTAGATTGCTTAGATCTAAAATTGTTCTGAGGTCCCTTGTCTCTTTTTGCACTAAAAAGAATGGGGTCTATATTAAAATCTCGAAGTTACGGAACATCGAATACAATATGGTCGACACCATACTGTCGAAGTTCCGTAACTTTGAAATTAAAAAAAATAATAAACTTTAAATACTTACCTGAATAGGTTTAAGCAGGGTGGCAAGCCCCCCTGGATCCCCCTCTTAAATATACCAACTCCAAGGTCGCACTTCAATGTAGAATGCTGTGGAAAAGGGAAGACTTCCCTTTCCTGCACTGTAGCACGATCTCGGAGTTGGTATTTGTAAGTAGCTGGGGGTGTGGGGGTGCAGGTCTGTGTGTTGCCATTGAGATTCTTGACATAGCTATAGAATGCTTTGTGGTTGTCCTTGGAATTAGTGGCAATTTTGTTTTCGTAGCTAGCTTTGGAGGATCTTATAAGGGATCACAGCTTCTTACTGAGGCTGACCAGGGAGCTTCTCCACTCATGGGATTTTACTCTTTTCCAACAGTTTCTTCCTTCTGTTGTACAGTTTGTTTATGGCAGGAGACCACCAGATTGGCTTCCTTTTTTTGGAGGATATCATCTTGGTTCTGTTTGGGATAGCACAATCCATGCACTCATGTAAGTGCTTATAGAGTGCATCTGTGTAGGATTCAGCAGTTGTAACTGGATTGTCCATCTGCATGGGTGTCATGAAGTTCACCACTTCTATCTTAAGAAGCATGAAGTTGGCTTTGGAGAAATTTTTTACTGTGGTTTCCTTAATGGGGGGTGAGGCCGGGATTTGGATATCATGGGTGATTAGCTTATGGTCGGATCAGACCAACGAGGAGTTGACCTCAGGTGTGGAACACCGGTCACTCATGTTGGTAATAACTAGGTTTAGGATATTGTTGCCCCTGGTAGGGGTATGGATAAGTTAATCCAGGGCATTGGAGTTTATGAATTCCAGAAAGCGTTGAGCTAAGGAGTTAGTACACGAGTAGTTTTCCCAGTTAATGGTGGGGTAGTTGAAGTCGCCCATTATTAGGGTGTTTGGTTGAACCCTAATATTTTCCAGTACATCAAGGAAAGAGGAGTGGGAATCCTGGGGCATGGTGGGGGATCTGTAGCAAGCTACAATTTGGATTGCAGTTTTGCCCAGAGTTAGTTGCACTTGGATAACCTTGGATGCACTGTGCTGAGCAACTAACCTGGAGGTGTGAATATCCTTAATGAATATGGACACACCTCCGCTTTTGGTGTTTTGGTCCAGGTTACATGCCCGAAAAGTGTGGTATGAGTTATAGCCTGGTAGTGCAGAGGTGCTCTCTGGAGCCTTGATCCAGGTCTCAGTCACTGCACAGATATCGATGTTCTCCATTTTAAGGAGTGCCTCGGGTGAGTCCATTTTGAGAATTAGCCTTCTAGCATTGAGTAGCATTACCCTCAGTTTTTGCTTGTCTGTTCCTGTTATGGTGGTGAATTTGTTATTTGAACTTTGCCTAAAAAAGGCACTATAGGGGCAGCAAGACCATTAGCCAGTATCCGGAATCCCAGGGGTGACAAGTGCAGGCCATCTGTGGCAAAGCATCGTGGTCTGTCGACCATGTGATCTCAAACACAGATACTGGATCCCCTTAGAATGACACAAGAAGCTTAGCCAATTGTTGCAGTCAATCATTTTGTCCTTGTACTGCGGTATCATTCTGGGCGATGGCAGAATGCTACTCAAGGCTAGGGTCATACCTGCCTGGGCTACAAGATCGGAGAGCTCTTCCATGTCTCTTTTCATGTAGTCCAGGGAGCTACGTCTCAGGTCATTCACACCAACATGGACAATGACAGTCATATTTCTACTTGTTGTGGAGTGACCTGAGTGCGTGAGTTATGTGGTGGATCTTGGCACCCGACAGGCAGCTGACAGTAACCTTCTCCTTGTTTAGCCTGGTGAGTGGGACATCAGTGTGCCTGACTATAGAGTCACCTATGACTAGTGTGTTGGGTACGTTGTTTTGCCTTATTGGCTGTGGTTGAGTGGCACACTGAGTCTGTGGGCTATGTGTCATTTGGGTTGTGTTGGGGGATGGAGATTGCTTGCGTTTCTGCTTTGGAGGTCTCTGTTGCTTAGACAGATTATTATTGAAAGCCTTTGCGAATGTTTTTGTGTTACTATGTGTGGATTTTGATGGTGTAGATTTAGTGAGACTATGTGATGAGTGTAGTGTGGTGCAAATGTTTACCTTCTCCTCATGACTGTCAAGTTCAGTCTTCGAGAGAGCTTTACCTCCAGTTTGGCTAGATAAGTGCATCTCTCACAGGTTGGGTGGAAGGAGGAGAGGGTTGTCTGTGTACATGAGGCAATTTCTACATTGCCTCAAGATGCCCAGATTCATCAGATAGACAGGAGAGAACACTGGGAGCTGACCCTTGGAAATGCCTGAATAAAAAACTATTTTCCTCTAGATAAGTGAGGAAAGTGAGTACAAGAGCTGTTTTTTCTCTAAGCAAGGTAGAAAAGTAAGTACAAAAACTGATTTCCTCTAGGTAATGAGGAAGATTGAGTGCTATAGTAATGAATAGCTTATTTAGTGCTTACAAGTTCTGAACAAGTGCGGAGCATAAATAAGCAAATTTAAGTGCTAAAACTAAGAATCTGTATCTGCACTAGACGGGTTACAGGACAGAAACAAGAGCAAATGCAGGCTTTCAAATCAGAAAGTTGGGAAAGGTGGAAGAGATTGCCCAAACGGCCAATAACTACAATTTCTGGGCCAGAACCACTCCTTATTTGGTAGACAGGTTACCTAGTGCTTACCACTCCCACTGATAAGCTAGAAGGCTTCCCTCCAACACAGAAAGGCTTGGGGGGCTCAGAAGCTTACATACAGTCCTGGATACAGCAAATCTGTATCTGGAACACTAGTTACAGGAAAGGTAGGAAACAGGCTTACAGTTTTTTTTTGTTTGTTTTTTTACAGAAAAGTAGCAAAAACAGTAGTAAAAACAGTTCACATGCAGTGCAAGCTAGCACACTTGAGTATGTAGCAATATTAGACCAAACGCAGTTTAAAAAATGCAATTAAATTAAAAAGGACTAAAAGCATGTGCAGAAAGAGTTTATTAGGTAGAATATGGTAAAGAGATGGGACTGGGGGAGTGTCCCAGACCGAATCTACAGTGGTCGGGCAACTGCAAAAGCCACCAAATTTAAACTACAAACCAAAATAGGGAAGGTGGGTGGAACAAAACAGTTTCAACAGAGATCTAAGCAACAACTAGCAGTACAAACATTAAAACCAAAAAATATACTCATCTCTGTATATTTGCAGATCAGTCTCTCAGAACAGTGAGACAACAGTTTCAACAGAGATCTAAACAATTAAAAAACTCTATAACCAAAAAAATATATACTCAGCTCTGTATATTTGCACATAGTCTGGAAGGCAGTCTCTCAGAACACAGGTTCCAGCAAAGAAAAGGGTCCTCTGAAGCCTTTATGTAGTGGGTCACCTCTGCTGTGGGGGCAGTGTCTTCCATTAGAGTTCCCTCCTCTGCCCTGAGGGGATCTATCTCAAAAGGAGTCCAGGGGATACACTTGTGATTTTCTGAACCGCAATTTTCTGCCACCTCTCTGGTTCGGGAGTCCTTTGTGGGGTAGAAAATCAAATTTCAATAGCACACAGTGTTTTGACATCTTGCTCACTCCTGGAGAGAGTTTCCATCAAAAGGGGCATTGAAGAATGAAGACTTGAAGGTTTCTGCAAAATCACAAAGGTGCATCCAGGTGTGCCTCCTGATTGTAACACCCGAACATGCTGCTCTAGATGCTCCCTCTGAAACATGAGAAATCAGCCAAATATTATAAGCATTGGATAGGGAATGAAATGTGACCAGTTGCAAAGAAACTTGTTGCTGTCCTTCTCAGACATGGACCCAGAGATTGTTTTGGAAAACTGTTTGATCACTTCCCTCTAACATCTGGTCAGATGTGGCAAATAATTCAGAGACCTGAGGGCAAAGTTTGCTGAAGCATGAATATGCTTTCCATATCTGTCCAACACCCTAGACTCCCTGTTAGGGGGATGGACATAAAAACTCTGTTCAGTGAGCTCTTTTTTAGTGGCTGCTGCAACCACCATAGCATCCATTGGGGGACTAATTGCTCCATTTAGCCATATCCTTAGGTGCTATGTGGTACTTGTCAGGGTGCTTGGGAATAGGCTCCATGATGTCCAGATCCTTCCAGGCCAGGTGGGAGATAAGGTCTACCATCTCCTTCACTGGAGGGACTACCCAAATCGTTGCTGAGACAGTTCCAAAAGCCTCAAGAAATACTGACTCCTCATGGGAAGTGGGTATGTAAGACTAGCCACCTTTCTGTCTCAGAAGTTCAAGTATTTCACCAAATGAGACATTATCAAGGGGGGACCTGTGGGACCCTTCTGCTTCATTGAAGACTGTGTCTTTGGTTAATGACTTTTGTGGAGAGTCGAGGTGTCTTCTCTTACATGTGCACTTCCAAGAGGGCTTTTTGGTGGGAGGCTCTGAAGAGGACTCTGAAACATCAATTGAGTCCTGAATGAGGACAGTCTATGGCTTGACTGGACCAGCTGTCCCAATGTGACAAGATGAAAAGACCCATCTTCCACAGAAGACAGCAGAGTTTGGGATGGATCCAAAAAGGGCAGGAATGTCTGTTCCCTAGAAGCAGAAAAGCTCTCTCCAATATCTCGAAAGCTGAAACCAAGAAAGAGCCGAGCTCATCCCTCACTGGATCCAAAGAAGCCTGTGAGAGGTCAGAGCCAAGTTGTCTAATGCCGAGAATCCAAGGGGAAGGGATGGCTCCAAGAACATCAGAATTGATCCCAGTCTCCCAGATCTAGCTGACACTATGTTACTTTGATCCATCCAGATCAGAGTAGAAGCCATCTAGATCAAAGAAGTTGTCAGAGTCAAGAAGGGCCACATATTCTGATCCGACAAAGACATACTCAGAAGTCTTGAGTCAGAAATCTCCAAAACCACAGGGTGGAGCAGCATAAGAGTTAGAGGTTGGGTCTGTGTAGTAGGAAAGCTCACATTTCTGATGGGCGATGGAGCCAGAATAACGGGTCTATATCACATAGTCAAAGTTTTATAACTTTGAACACCGAATGTTCGAACCATTATGTTTGAAGATGCAAAACTTCGACTATGTAAAAAAAAAAAAAAAAGGGGAAAACAAAATAAACAGTTCTAAGCAGGGGGGCAAGTCCCCCTGCACTCCCCACACCCCCCACTACTTAAATATACCAACTTCGAGATCGCACTACATTGAACAAAACAGAAACCTCCCCTTATGAAGATTTCTGTTGAAACGCTTGAACTTTTACAAGTTCAACCTTATGGTCCTGACCATATGATGCTCGAACTTATAAAAGTTCGACTATGTGAATGGAACCTCAGAATAACACCCAACTGTATCTGGGTTCTAAGAAACATTCTCATTATCCTATCCACATCCACTTCAGAAAGGCTCCTAGATGGTCTGTGGGAGGATAAGGTGGATGGGAAACTCTTCGACAGGTGACCTGCAAAAATGGAGAATGAAGTCTAGATGTTACTAGTTCTGGAGAGAACCTATCAAGAACTTGAAGTGACGTCTGCTTAGGACTGGCTGGATCCAACCTGGTGGATGGATCCAAGTCTTTGATTTTGTAGCAGTCAGAGCCATGCAGGTGCGCAAATCCAACATTTTAGGAGTTTTCTCTGGTGGAGTAGAGCCTAAAAAAGTCACAGGAGGAGAGAGAGCTTAAAGAAATCAACAGATTTTACCTTCTAACATTTTTAATATATAATTTTTATTTATTTTTCCAACAAAATAATATAACAAACATGTCAACTAAACAGTAATGTTATCAGAGAAATAGAAATGAACAATGAGACAACTGCAACGGTTATTTACTCAACCATGTATAGGATAACTATAGAAGTATCTACCTTTGAAAAACTGTTTAAAAAGGGAAAATATATACCTAAATATATAAGACCGAGACTTGGTACTGCCTTTTGCAACCATATCATTTCCAGTTTTACATTTATCATCTCCCATCAAATGTCCAGATGATCTTATAATTTCTTTCTTTTGTTTAGATTCCAACAGAATTATGTCACACAGTTATATTTTTTGGTTCACTTTCCATCTTGTTAATTTTATAATGGTACTATGTTCATTTTATCAGTTTTAAATATTCCAAATATAAACTTTCCAGTCAGGTAGTGTACGTTCTCCATTCTCTTGCAAGCATTGTTTTTGGAACAAAAGTTGGTATTAATCTCATAATAAGCTTTTCTCTTTCCCATCCTACTTGCTTCATTTCTGTTCCCATCCTAAGGTTTCCCAAGTCCATATTATAGGTTTATGAATTTTTTTCCCATCCCTTTGTCACTTTTGCCATCTCTGTTGCACTGTCTGACATTCCCAAAATATATGTATTTTCCCTGACTTATTTGATCCACACCTCCAGCACTTTATCTTCACATCTCCCCTACCATGCCATATTTTATTCAGATTATTGTATCATAAGTGTAATTATTCTCATCTTTTGGTGCAGTATGTAGGGACACATTCTGAGAAAATGAACATTTTCCCATGGCTTTCATTCATTCATTGTATGTTATTCCCTCTTGTACATTTTCCTTACCTAACCATATTCAAGCCTAGCTCTTCTTTTTTCACTTATTTTGTCTGATATCTTTATATTTCAAGCCTTCTTTTTCTTATAGGATCATAGGAGGTTACTAGGCTAATGGCCCTAGGACCCTTACAAGCCTAGCCAAGGGTTTATCTCCAAAAAAGAAACCTCAGTCAGCACTTGTCACCCCTGTCAGTGAGGGACACAGGTGAAATTCCTAGGACAAATTTGTGATTTCCCAGCCACTCATCAGGGTTGTGCTTGAAGAGAGTCAGCAAGGTACTCTGTTTGACATGTATGGGAAGTGTATTTCAGAGATGGGGCAGCCTCTGTGAAACAAACCTGTCAATCCAACAGGTTTTGTTGATGTTGCATATTAGATTCAGGTCTTTTAAGTGGGTAATGCACAAGGAGTTAGACTTGCAGACATAGAGCATCTCTAGTAGGGCAGGGTCCAAGATTGCCTTGTAAGTGAGTCACAGATCACCCCTGAGCAATCTGTATGATATCAAGTAACGTTATAGTGATTTGAACCTGTCCTCATAAGACAGGCGTTGGAGGCTAGAGATTCTCTTTGTGAGGCATTTCTATGACCTTTCCAGTTGGTGCAGATGTTTGGAGCAGTACATACCAAATGGAGCATTATACTCAATTATTGGTCTAATGAGGGAAGTGCATAGAGAGGTAATAACCTCATTTATTCTGGATGCAATCCCTTTACTTATGAGATGAACCAAGTAAAAGGCTTTTTTGACTACTGCCACTACATGATGGTCAAATGTGAGATTGTTGTCAACCTGAGTACTTAGGCCTCTCACCACAGGTTGTGTACTTAGGGGGTTGCCATTGATGTGGTAATCAGTAGGGGCTGTGTTTTTGCTGAATGGTATGATGATACATTTTTTTTTGCATTTAACTTGAAGTCATGACATTGGCACTAGACATTAGTTGCTGTGACACCCTCTTGTAGTATCTTAATATCATTTGGGGAGTCAATGACAGCACCGAACTCACAATCGTCTGCAAACCTGTTCAGCCACAGGCCTTTTGTCTTTGCCTGGACCTCCGAAAAGTAGATGCCAAACAGTAGGGATCCCAGGGCAGATCCCTGGGTAACTTAACTAGTGACAGGTCTGCCATTGGAGGTGGAGGCACCTATTTTGACCTTGTGGGTCCTGTTGATGAGCCAGGTGGCCACCCCCCTGATGAGATAGGGATTTACGCCAAGTTGTATTAGTTTTTTGATGATGCCCAAGTGGGGGATTGTGTCAAAGGCCTTGGCCAAGTCAAGGTTGAAAAATTAATTTTCAAGGTGTTGCTTAATGTGTTGGAACCAAAGTATTCTTAAGACACTCAGTCTTGCTGGCTGGGTTCTGCTGAAATCAAAGTCTAGTCATCACAGTCTGTTGTCCACAGAAACTTGCAGAGTGTACACTGATGCAGCACCTAAAACTCTGTCACTTTAAAAACAGTAACCAATAAAAAAACATTTTATAACAAATCACGAGAACTACTGTTGCAGCTTCAGGTACTGTTCTACTTTACTTCTCAAACAGCATGGATGATGTGAGATGTACAATACAAAACGTATCTCTAACAATGTTATCTGCTATAGTCTCTATAGTAGTTTTACATCCTGTTTTTCTCCATGGTACTCTATCTTGGACTTTGTATGAGAACATCTGTTTGCTGGTGTTTGCAGAAAAATATGGTTTCATCATGTAGAGAAATAATGCTGGTATTGTCTTTATCAATTCAAACTTCCTTGCTTAACAGTGTCATATGATAGAAACATGTACAGATTGTTTTCCTGTTGTCCATTCTTTACAGAAGCAGGTTAACTTTCTTACTGACAATGTGAAATGCATACATTCTGTTTTTTTACATTCTGGCCAAGTCTGTAAGAGGTCAGTTTTCTTGGTGACAGTGTGAAATGCACACATTCTTATTTTTTTTCCATTTTTGCTGAGTCTGTAAGGAAACATGTCCATTAAGCAGATTCTTTATTTTCCAAGCCACAGTCATTCAGTATGGATGCTAATCACATACTACTAAACTCTATTTCTAAATTTGTGACTGGAACCCTTTAAAAATTCTACCACTTGAACAAGCCATTGACTATCTAAACTCTAAATTTCTATTTATCCTTGATAAGCATGCACCCAAAAGGACCATCAAAATGAAAGCCAAACCAGCCCCCTGGCTTTCCAAAGAAACCAAACAAAAAATTTTACTTAGAAATAAATCCTGGGCAAAGTGGAGAGCTAACAAAAATACTTCTGAGCAACTACTGTTTAAGCAACTGAGAAATAGTACAAAAAAGGCAATACTATCCGACAAAAAAAAAAATACTACTATAAACTACAACAAAACTACAAAAATAATCCCCAGAAGTTTTGGTCTAGTATAAATAAACTCCTTTCCCCAGGGCACTCTCAGACACCAGCCCCACTTCCAGCAGACCCAAACACCCCCCAGCAAACAGCCAATGCCTTTAATTCCTTCTTTACAGAAACCATACAAACACTAGCAAGCCAACTTACTCTAGACAACTCAAACCTTGCCACTTCCACACCTAGTACTCTACCTGCTTTCTCAATACAACCAGTCTCTACCACTCTTATCTTCAAACTCATCCAAAAACTGAAGCCCTATACCCCTTCTGCTGACCAGCTACCTTCTGAATACCTCCAAAAAGCAGCCAAAGTAATTTCTTATCCTATATCCATCCTCATAAATAGAACCATTAAGGAAGGGAATGTTCCTAACATCTGGAAAATCTCCCATATCATTCCCCTTCACAAAGGCGGAAACTCAAACGACTAACTATCGGCCAATAGCACTTTTATCTCCCTTAGCTAAAATTATGGAAAAATGTGTTCATCATCAACTGTTAAACCATTTAACTCAAAATAACATGATAGCTAAATGCCAACATGGTTTTAGGCCATCCCATAGTACCACGACAGCCCTGCTATCCTTTACAGATGTTATAAATAGAAATCGCAGTAACAACAACCTCTCATCTGCTCTCTTTATTGATCTCTCCAAAGCTTTCGACTTGGTTAACTATGCCCTTCTTATTAACATTCTTGAATCCTTCGCCCTTGACTCTTTAGCAATTAAATGGTTCAGGTCCTACCTAACCAATAGACAACAAACAGTTCTTTGGGCAGATAATATATCATCTCTTCTACCTGTCACCCTGGGAGTCCCTCAGGGCTCTATTCTAGGTCCACTTCTCTTCTCTCTTTTTATTAACGACCTGCATGTAACAATCCCAAATGCCACCTGCATTCAATATGCAGATGATTCAACATTAATCTGTTCAGCAAGCTCACCATCTGCACTACATTCCCTGACACAGAAAGTATTCAATTCAGTTGAAACTTGGTTCACTAAACGTTGTCTCCTTCTTAATGCTAAGAAAACCAAGCTCCTTCTTTTTACACCAACCAATAAGTCCACCCCAATAGATTTCTCTATCACTTCCAATAATGATACTATCATACACCCTGACTGCACAACCAAGTTGCTAGGAATTACTATTGATAACAACCTGACATTTGATAATCACAGAAATAACACCATTAAACCTATCAATAAGAAAATTGGTTCCTTATATCGAATCAAATCCTTCTCAACTCCAACAGCTAAAACCCAAATTGCACACTCCCATTTAATTTCTACTCTTCTTTATGCCTCTCCCATATATACTAACCTCAAAAAGAATAACCTTGTCAAACTAGAGCATGCCTATAACAACATCGCCAGATTTGCCACGGGTAATCCTTTTCGTACCCACCACTGCCTAAATCTCATGCAGCTGGGCTGGCTAGAAATTCAAAACCTTCTAAAAATCTCCCAACTAACCATGGCCCACAAGATATTTTATCAACATAATAGAACTCCTATAATTAAGCCCCTATAAAAACCTAGATATACTATGCTCCTCTAACAAGCTTCTAGCTAGCATAACCAAAACTAACAATTTGGCTGGAAACTCCCTGTTTTAACACTGTGGGAAAAGACTGGAACCTACTTCCCAAAGAACTAACATCACTCTCTTCTTTGCCTCTCTTTAAACAAAAGCTCAAAACACACTTTAAAATACACTGGTTATGCCCATGCAGTAAACCAGACTAACCCTTCCTTGCCTGTGCTCATATTTGTCTATACCATACTAAGTTTTTTTGTTTTTTTCCTCATTATTTCTCTTATGAGGAACTGAACTGGTGATCACAATGATGATCACCATGATACATACTGGTTGACAAAAAAAAAAAAAAAAAGGTGCATACTTTATTTCTAATATGTTTATGTACTATGTAACAATTATCATCCCTTCATTGTTTGTATTTCATGTTTTTACTGTTTGGAGCTTTTCTCCCCGGTCCACTACTGAAAATGGAAATATATCCAGCTAGACCCAGTCAACAAATGTAAAATAAATAAATAAATAAAACATTTAAGCAAGCTTTATTTTATTCCTTATTTATTTTGCATACTTGTAACAGAATTACTTTCAGCCTTTATTCACTGTTAAATACTCTCTAACAATTCCCTCTTTTTATAGGTTCATAGGTTGGTACTAGGCTATTGGCTCTAGGGCCTATACAAGCTTAGCCATAACAATTCCCTGGATATTTCTTCCCACAATATTTACTTCCCTGGACCCTGTCTAGCAGGGTGACTGACATGATCCCCGGGGTGAATTTCCTATCTCCCATCCAATTGTCAAGGTTCTTTTTGAAGAGGGCCGAGGAGGCACTCTGCTTGACATGTATGGGCAGTCTATTCCAGAGCATGGGGAGTCTCTGGGTTAAGAACCTATCCCTCCAGCATGTTTTGTTCATTGTGATAAGGTTTAGATACCTGGAGCGTGTAGCTCTGAGGGATTGGGATTTCTTTAAGTGGAGCATGTCCAACAGCTCAGGGTTTGACATGGCCTTGTGTGTTAAGAAGAGATCGCCTCTGAGTAGACAATATGCCACAGAGTATAGCTGGAGTTGTTTTAGATGTTCAGAATATGGCATCTGCTTTAGGCCTGTGATTCTTTTAGTGAGGTATTTCTATGGCCTTTCCAGCTGTTGCAGATGTCTTGTGAGGTACATAACAAATGGGGCGTTCTACTCTATATTGGGTCTAATGAGGGATGAGTACAGTGGGACAATGAACTCCTTTTTTCTGGATGAAAAGCCCTTAGTGATGAGGTGTGCAACATAGAAGGATTTCCTTACTGTTGTGGCAATGTGGTTATCAAAAGTGAGACCACTGTCCACCTGTGTCCCAAAGTCTGTCATCACACTTTCAATGTTTAGTGTACTGCCACCTATGTGGTAATTCATGGGTACATGTTTTTTTCCAAAGGGGATAACTATACATTTCTTGGCATTAAGCTTGAGCCCATGGCTCTGGCACCAAGCATCTGTTTCTGTAAGGCCCTTTTGTAGAATATCCACATCATTTGGGGATTCAATAATGGCTACCAGTTTGCAGTCATCTCCAAACTTTGTTAGCCAGAGTCCCTTAGTGTTGGCCTGTACTTCAGTGAAGTAGATGCCAAACAAGAACAGTCCCAGGACTGAACCCTGAGGTACTCCACTTGTCTGGAGCTGGATTTGGAGTCGGCTATTTTTACAGTCTGGGTACTGTCAGTAAGCCAGTTGGCAACCCATCGAATGACATAGGGATTTATGCCCAGCTTAGTAAGTTTATCTATGATTCCAGAGTGGGAGATGGTGTTGAAGGCCTTGTCAAGGTCCAGATAGGCTGTGTGGACTACCTTACCCTTGTCCACAGCTCTGGAAACTGATTCAAAGAAGTCAATCAGGTTCAAGAGGCACGATCGGCCCTTCATGAACCTAAACTGGGTGGGGTCCAGTGTTTGAAGGTTGCCAATGTCTTTGTTTATAAGTTCCATGATAATGCATTCAATGCCTTAGCAGATCAGGCTCGTCAGACTGATGGGGCGGTAGTTCCCGGGATCCAAGATGGATCCCCTCTTTTGGAGTGGGATAACTGTAGCTGTGTGCCACTCAGTGGGCACGAAGCCTGAGGTGAGGCTATGATTAAACATGACACTTAGGTGAGGTGACAGTTCATTTTGTAGTTCAAGTAGTACACTGCCCAGGGTGTCATCTGGTCCCATGGGTGCTGTATTTTTAGCTTTAGAGAGAGCAGTCTCTACCTGTGTGGCCGTGATTACCAGAATTTGGCAATCGTTTCGTATTGAGATGGGCCCTTTAGGGGGTGAGTGGGGCTGAAGTTGGCACTAAATCGATCTGCCAGGATAATGGCAATATCCTTGGGATCAGAATATTTAGTGCCATTCTGTTGTAGCTCAGAGCAGATCTAGGCATTGCCATTTAGATTCTTGACATAACTATAGAATGAACCAAGTCAAACAAAACGAATAAAAACAAAAGAAATATTCCAAATGCCACGGGAACCTTGCTCCAGTAAAAAATTGCGTAAATGCAAATGCAATGTCCTGAACGCAATTTTATTCAAAGTAAACAAGTGTTTTCGCCACCGCCTCTGCCGTGGCTTCATCAGAGAGAGAAATTTTTACAAAAGATATAGTGTACATACTCTTTTTAAAAGACGGAATACAGGAAGTGATGTCAACATTACAAAAGTAAAAACGCGAGGATAAAAATAACTCGCGTGTATTCTTTACTTAAATAACTTATACATTGGGAGTCCGAAAGGCCAATCTATTTAGTTTAAAATTAAAGACATTTAACATATGAACAACAACCAATGTAAGAAATAAAATATAAATTATAAATAACCAATTATATTATTAAAAAGTACATGTATATATATCAGTCGATTAAGTTACATGTTCATATAGTTGAGAGCTCCTGTTAAGTGTGAAAAATAACTGGGACACTAAAATGGTCCAAAACTTGTTACAATAAAGTTATCAAAATGCTTGGGATCAGAATATTTAGTGCCATTCTGTTGTAGCTCAGAGCAGATCTAGGCATTGCCATTTAGATTCTTGACATAACTATAGAATGACTTGTGGTTGTCTTTGGAATGTTTGGCAATTTCGTTTTCATAACTAGCTTTTGAAGATTTTAAGAGGGATCTCAGCTTCTTACTGAGGCTGGTAAGGGAGTTTTTGCATCCTGGGATTTTCCTCTTTTCTGCAACAGTTTCTTCTTTTTGTTGTATAGTTTGTTTATAGCAGGAGACCACCTGATTGGCTTCCTTTTTTTGGAGTAAAGCGTTTTGGTTCTATTTGGGATGGCACTATTCATGCACGAGTGGATGTGCTCATACAGTGCCTTAGTGTAGGATTCAACAATCGAACATTCAGACCCCGTCTGCATGAGTGTCATGAAGTTTGTCACTTCTGACTTAAGATGCATGAAGTTGGCTTTGGAGAAGTTTTTTAGAGAGGTTTCCTTACTGGGGGGTGGGGGTGGGATGTGTACATCAAGGGTGATTTGCTTATGGTCAGACCTGACCAATGAGGGGGTGACCACTGGTGTGGAGCATCTATCTCCCATGTTGGTAATGACCAGGTCTAGAATAATGGAGCCCCTGGTGGGACAATGGATTAGTTAATCCAAGGCATTAGAATTTATGAATTGCAAGAACTGTAGGGAAAAGGTGTTGGTACCCGAGTAGTTTTCCCAGTTAATGGCAGTTGAAATCACCCAGTATTAGGGTGTTTGGTTGTATCTTAATATTTTCCAGTATATTTAGAAAGGTGTAGTGAGAATCTTGGGGCATGGTGGGGGATCTGTAGCAAGCTACAGTTTTGATTGCAGTCTTACCTAGTGTTAGTTGCACCTGGAGAATTTCAGATGCATTGTGTTTGGCAATTAGCCTGGAGGTGTGAATATCCTTGGTGAATATGGACACTCCTCCACCTTTAGTGTTTTGGTCTTATTTTGGTGGCCGAAAAGTGTGGTAATAGTTGTAGCCTGATATTTAAGGGGTGCTCTCTGGAACCTTGAACCAGGTCTCAGTTACTGCACAGATATCAAGTTCTCCATTTTTAGGAGTTCCTCGAGGCATTTTGAGGTTTGGACTTCTAGCATTGAGTAACATTACCTTCAGTTTTTGTGCGAAGGCAGGATGTTACTCAGGGCTAGGGTCATACCTGCCTGGGCCACATGACCCGAGAGCTCTTCTATGTCTCTTCTCATGTAGTCCAGGGAGGTATGTCTCAAGTCATTCACTCCAACATGGACAATGACAGAGTCGTATTTGTACTTGTGGAGTGACTTGAGTGTATGTGTTATGTGGCGGATCCTGGCACCCGACAGACAGCTGGCTGTAATTTTCTCCTTCTTCAGCCTGGTGAGTGAGACACGACTGCAGGGGGCGTGTCAGACTGCCGAGCAGTCTAAATATCCACGCCCCTGCAAGTGCCTAAACTGCAAATGTCAACTGAAATGAGTGAGTCCGCTCGAATGTCCACATACCCAACACTACACTCCCCCACATTCTAAATCTCTATACAATTTTAAAATGTAAAGTTTCCTTTTTTTTTATTATTCACGATATAGCTGCCCGTATTTGCGCATGTATGCGCGGGTTTGCCCATTGCTTAGCTACAGTTAGCAGTGTAGATATCGAAGAGGATAATAAACTATTTATATGCGAATTAAGCCAAATAGCAATAGCGTAGTGGTAGAGCCCTCGCACAAAGAGGAGGCATTCCCGGTTTGGGTTCCGCCACTTCCCTACCTATTTTTTTTTCAGAAATGTGTCCATAAATAGAATTCCTGACATTTACCTTTTAAATCTCAGTAAAATGCATTGAAATGGCCTATGTGGTAGTGAACAATATTTAATATATATATAAGCATGTGGAATGGTCATGCATACTGATAAATGCATAAGTAACGTTTCTTAAGCAATGTGAAGCACTACTAAGCAAAGTTTACTAGTATTAAGCACAGTTAAGTACAATTGCTCATAGCTGAGCATTGCTTTAACTAGCACAATAGTTTTGCGCGGAAATGCGCATCACACCAACTAGCGCAAACAAAACATGTCCGCGCGGAGCTCCGCACCGTGCTAACTAGTGCAATGTCAGGCTAAACACAGCCACACCTCCAAGCCGGTCTGGCCAGTAGTAAAATGGCAGGCCTCGAACCCGGGATACTGTGCACTATAATCAGAGTACTAAACCACTATGCCATGACAGCTTTAAATATGGATGCATTTCCAACACACTCATATATATCAATGGAAGTTTACCCATTGCTAAGCAGGTCTGCTCTTAGCTGAGAATTTTCAAAACCGGCCAATCACAAATAAGTGCGGGAAATTAGGCATATTTAAGCTCCATAGACGGGAATAATTGCCATAACTGGTTGTTGCTCCCATCTGCAGGCAGCAATGGCTGGTGCTGGAGAGGGCTCTCGTTTTCGAGCGCAACGGTGGGGCATTGAGGAGTCAAAAGGAATGGTTTGGCTCTTCATCCATCATCATGATGCAAGACTCCTGCGGGGCCAGTTTCAGGGCACTGAATACAAAGCGGAAGCCTGGACCATCTAGCACATGATCTCACCAGTGCCACAGGTGTCCCTCGGACTGGTGAGCAAGTCAAACACCACTTTTCCGACCTGAAGAGATGCAAGGAGGACCGACTGAACCAGTGGATACAGGAGGCCTGTCAAATGGAAAATGCCCCACTACTGAATATGTAGCCATGGAATGAAGTATGTAAGAATTGCTACAGTAGTCCATGTTATGGATAGGTATGTCTCAATATCCCTTCATTTACTTCACTGCTGCAGGTGTCCATGCTGCGAATCAGCAAGCCTATGCAGATAGGCTGCTAAGGCTGCGCCACCAGGCAGGTTAGTAATTATTCTGCATGTGTTGTCATATAGAGAGAGCCCGAAAAAGAGTGTTGTAACCCATTAACAAAGGTATAATGAGTGCTGAATAACTACTCTGCATGTACTGTTATATAAAATAAGTGAGACAGCATGAAAAGGTGTTGTAACCCATTAATAAAGATATATGTCTTGAATAAAAGACCTCTGCATGCACTGATATATCAAATAAATGAGAGAGCCACTAGAAAAGTGTGTAATGTAATAAATAAAGGTATAATTCCTGGAGTGTGTCCGTGTCACTTTCTTCAATATGTTGTTGTACCCTTGCATTATAGAAATAGTACTGTTGTAGTAAGTACAGTCAACTCACATAGGTAGGCCCATATAAAGTGGATGAAGGGAGTGCGAGTAGCTGTTAAGCATATATACAGTCCTCAACTGTCGGTTCATGGCCGGCATGTACAGGTTAATCTGGCACATGAGTAGCTTGTTATTCTGTTCCCCAGGAAATGTCAGTGTGCTGCTACAAATGTAGGGGGCTGTCAACATATACCTGATAATGTCACCTGAACACATACAGACATGTAGATATTTAAATATAAATGAAATATATAAATATGTAGCAGTAACATCTGCATCCAGGGCAGTTTGTATATCAGATACAGGTCAGGTATATCAAGTACTAGCAAATCCCATTTTACAATTTAACAGGCATTGCCCAATGTAATAATACATGTAGGGGATATATAACTGCAGTCAATAGGAATGTAGTGTAACTACAAGTATATATACTTTGTTAATGGAGGTATCTTTTTACACCCTACTGTATGTGCCTAAACAATGCAATTCCACACCTCAATGGGTATGTCTAATCTCATAACATTTGTTGGGACACATGTCGTATTGGTTTATAAATATCTGCATTTACTTTGATGCATGTGCCCTGTTCACATACCACAATCTTGGTGGCCTGTTGCCACCAATCAATCCTGCATGCTGTTGGAATGTCCACTGTTGTTCTATATATGCATTTGTTATGCTTACTGTTCAACTGTTGGAACACTGGTGTGTTGGGTTAATGGAAATACTACTGTATGCTATTACAACTAAATTGGAATGCTGTTGGCTATTACTAACCCATATTGTCATTAAATCCTCCTAAACATAGAAGGTATGGGAAGGCCGGTCCCAGCGGACCCACCTCTCCCACCTCAGCTGGCAATGGCACCTGGTGCCAGCAGGTCTGGTGCCCAGCCCGGGACCCCCTCCTCCGTTGGTCCTGTGCCACCTTTGGGTGGAAGCACTGCAGGGGATATGGTTCATTCCCCCATGCAAGCGTGGCCGGAGGAGGGCCACTTATCACCCTCCAAACGGTCCGGGCTGTGGTGCGTAGGGAGATTGAGCGTTCAGTCACTGATCCTCTATGCCAGCTCAAGGCAAGAGTGGCATGACTCACAGGTGAGCCTGCTCCTCCTATGCAGCCCCCAGCACAGCCACCCTCTGGGCTGTGAAGGTGCAGTGGTAACTGCCCATAGGTGGGGATCTCAGTTCCACTGTTGCCATCTGTGGGCTCATGGGCTTGCGATTTCCAAACACCCTTCCCCGTCATTGGTGTTCCCCCACCCCATGTGTCATATTCTGCCCCTGTATGCGTCTTGTTTGTCTTGTCTGTTTACCTTCCCAACCTACCTCCCCAAATATACCTACTTCCCCTACACCACATTCCACCATGCCCCATACATAGCTGCCCATTTTACACACATGTCCGCTGGACGCATAAACTGAAATTTAATTGGCAGTACAACATACTTCATTGTCCTCACCCCTCTCTCAGGGGTGGAAGGTTTCAAATTTCCATCCAAATTATTAATATATGTACAGCTGTTGCTGTTAAAGAAATGGGCAGCTATGGACCTTCCCTACACCCATCCTGCACATCCCGAGCTGTTTTCCCTACTGTCTTTCCCTCTTTGGCCCCTTTTTCACCACTTTCCTATCTCCCCATTTTCTTTTCTTTCAAAGAAATGAGCGCGTGGGTTAGTGGGAGTAAGCACTTTTAAGCAGTAGTTAGCGGGTTTGAGTGAGTGTGCTCTATGCGCTTAGCTAAGTATTGCTAAGTGTCGCTCAAACCCGATTACAACTGCTTAAAAGTGCCTTAGTTACTCTGTATGTCAGGGCCCTTGTTCTGCTCAGCAGCAAAATAAAATACCTCTGTCAGTCTCAAACCCCGGACCTTGTACACACTAGACTGCATGAAGTACCACTGAGCCATGGTAAACATACAACAAATTGGTGCTGCAATCAATATATCATGCATCAGAATGAGTGAATGTAAAGGACAAATAGGAATGCCATAACACAAATCCTGTTCTGTAGATCCTTACCAGCAGTTCTTGTGGAATAGCATTACATGACTGTGAAAGGAGAACCAGCCATACTAGCAGGAAATAATGTTACAGCAGCACATTACAACCCCCCACACAGTATCATAGTAGGACAAACACTAGCATATCTGATTATGGCAGAGGCCATACTTCGCAACTGTGACTACATTTCAGGCATGTCCCTGATTTTGAGACAGGTTTTAGCTGTGTCCCTCTGAATCCCTCTGAAAGCTATTGACATTAGGCAGAAAGGTGGTGAATTACACCTAATGAATAATGATAATAAGTAAGAGTTGGACACGTTGGGCAGAAAGGTGGTGAATTACACTTAATGAATAATGATAATAAGTAAGAGTTGGACACGTTGGGCAGAAAGGTGGTGAATTACACTTAATGAATAATGATAATAAGTAAGAGTTGGACACGTTGGGCAGAAAGGTGGTGAATTACACTTAATGAATAATGATAATAAGTAAGAGTTGGACACGTTGGGCAGAAAGGTGGTGAATTACACTTAATGAATAATGATAATAAGTAAGAGTTGGACATTTTGGGCAGAAAGGTGGTGAATTACACTTAATGAATAATGATAAGTAAGAGTTGGACACGTTGGGCAGAAAGGTGGTGAATTACACTTAATGAATAATGATAATAAGTAAGAGTTGGACACGGGCAGAAAGGTGGTGAATTACACTTAATGAATAATGATAATAAGTAAGAGTTGGACACGCTGGGCAGAAAGGTGGTGAATTACACTTAATGAATAATGATAATAAGTAAGAGTTGGACACCACTTGTACTTCAGGAAATGTGTATTAATCCATATGCTCTGGTTCTCTCAAAGTCCCAACTTAATGTCTCTAATATTGTAAAGGTGTACCTCACTTCTACCTTCTTTTCCCTCAGTCTGTTCAAATATGTACCTGAGTGTTTGAGAGGCCTGGCAGAGGCAGAAACACACAGGCATATCAGCTATTCTGCTGTTACACACTGTGCAAATAGCTTTGGAAGGAGTTCCAGAAGCATACCCTTATGTAGGAGTACAACAGTGTAATACCAAGGGATGTAGCCATGTACTGGTAGCAACCAACTGTGACAATGCCATTGTTCCAGTGCTGAAAAGACTGGTGTGGTGCACAGACAAAGAATAACAGGCTAACCTCTGGCTACCATCTGGATAGGTCCACATTTGGGAGCTACACATGACAGACTACTTGCCTTGGTAAACTAACAGGTACACAGCAACCCTTTAAGTCCAGCAAGATAAAGTTCACACATTAATACATAATGCTCTCTGTCCTTCTGCACCCCTACCCAAATGTACAATAAACCTGTGTGTTCAGGGTCTGCCAAGGATATAGGTAGGCATACTCCATACTGAAATTTGTCCAGGTTTCTTGAGCAGCCTGTGCTAATGTCAAAACAAAAAAGCAGAAACTGTTCAAAAGTGGGTAAATTAATATTCACAGTATAGTAGTTCACAAACAGTTAATGTGCCAAATGAATACATCTCAATAACTACTTTTGTATGGCAGTTAATTGCATAAGTAGAAAAGAAACTACATACACCCATGTATCTTGCGTTAGTATTTGTAGGGGTGATTACAAATCTACACTGACAACTGTGTAGTGGAAGTGGCAACATTCAGGTCTGAGTACATTTAAATCTCTGGCTACACCCCTAGCTTCACATATATGAAGTATACCAACCTTCTGACTTACACAACGGTGTCCACAACAAACAAGAATGGGCCCCACTTTGGAAAGCTGAAAGGGCTATGCCTACCTGACATAGGAATTTATAGCATTGGGTTGCTATGGCAGTGAGTGCTGCAATTACCACACAGCAGACTGCATGCAATTGCCAAATGGTGGCCATCAATTGGTGCAGAGGCCATCACATGCACATGTGCAGATACCTATAAAAGCAGGCTGTACCTGCTGGCCACACATGCAATCATCCCATTACAGATGCTGAGAGAGAGACAGAGAGAGAACTACACACCCCCACCCACACCAGTGGGAAAAAAATAAATAAATAAAAAAAGATAAAAACAATAAAAATCTAAAATAAAGCCAAAGATACAGCAAAGTGAAAACTACATACACATACAAAGGAAAGGTATGTATCAGATATTATTTACTGGCATGTAGTAGATGTATTTGAAGACTACTTTACATACTTTGAAACATCAATATGTGGCAGCAGTACATATCTATGCACAGATGCCCTGCATAACTACTGCCATGGACAAATCAGTGTGTAGCTGTGTGCAGTGGGACATAACTGTGATATATGTAGCTCAGAATTAAATGTCAAACATCTGAACCATGTCACCTGTGTTCTGTACAGTAGTGTGGACAATGGCTGTTTGCTGGTATATGACATGTGGTGGTTAAACACTGTGGGTGTGATTTGTCAGGTTTGCAGTGTCACAGCCAGTGAGGCCTGCTAAAGCCACATGGGCTGAGAACACCTTCAATCCATTTCGCACAAGACTGTGCAATATCATTACATAACTGTATACCTCCCATACTTCGCATAATTGATATTCCCACCATGACAGGTGGACTGAATATGTGCCTATATGTATATATATATGTACACCAATGGATGTTTATATGTATGTGTGTGTGTGTATATATATATATATATATATATATAGGCAGGGAGAGACAGAGTCACATTTACTGTGACAGATGCCTGGTGACAAAGCCATGGCCTCAAGCTCAATGTCTGATTCACATCCCTTTTGCTACAATCTCTGTACCCATGAACTACCACATAGGTGGTTGTCAACTTAACACTGACAGTGTGATAAGAGACCATGGGACACAGGTGGACAGTAGTCTCACCCTTGATAATCACAGTGCCACACTAGTCATGTAATCTGTCTACATGGCACACCTCATCACAAAAGCTGTGTCATCCAGGGAAAAAGAGGTCAGTGTTCCCCTCTACTCATCACTCACAAAACCCATCATAGAGTACAATGCCCCTTCTGGTATGTACCTCACAAGACATTTACAGCAACTGGAAAGGCCACAGACATATCTCACAAAGAGTAATACTGTCCTCAAACAGGTGCCCTATGCATACTGTCTCACCAAACCACAGCTACACTGTGTTGCATACTGGCAACCCAGAGGTGACCCCTGCCTAATATACAAAGCTATGTCAAACCCAGAGCTGTTGGACATGCTCCACATAAACAGATCACTATCACTACAAGCTACACACTCTAGGGACCTAAACCTTGTCACCACAATAGACAGAACATGCTGGAGGGATAGATTCCTATCTCAGAGACATCCCATACTGTGGAACAAACTACCTAGCAATAGCAAACAAAGCTCCTCAGTAGCGCCCGTCATGATTAGTCTTGATGATTGGATGTGAGATAGGAATTACACCCCGGGAATCACCTCTGTGGTTCTGCTTGACAGGCACACATGGAACTAAATTACTTGGGTGTCAAAGGCCAGGGTACCATCTGGCTAGGCTTCTATAGACCCTAGGGCCAATAGCCTATAACCTACCTATGAACCAATACACATCTACATGTACTTGTTGCAATAATTGCTATGTGAGTTTGACTGAGTGTGATGGTGAATGTGTCACAGTTGGGTATATGTGGGATAGCTTAGTGGGAAATTGTTTCTGTCATGGTATTATGTGTCCTAGCTCTGAAACCAGCAAAAGATGTGTATGCTATTGCTAGCCAGAAAAAGCAGTATGGCATATGGTCTGATGTAGTCCCTTTGTGTTAACTGGGGTGTGCCATTGGAGGATAAAGCAGTACATGTATGCTCACTGATTGGTACTGCTGGTGAATCAAACCCCTGTATGAACTGTAGTACTACTTGAAGCTGTAGGCCTAAACAGCACAGTATGGTGTATGTCCACATTGCTTGGAAACACTGTTCTGTGTGTTCTCTGTAGTCCTCACAGATTACATACCTCAGGCATAAGGGTTTGTAAGTACTGACACATAGTACTGTATGGTACACACGTAAAGCTCATCTGGGTTGCCATACCTCTGTGTCCTGTATGTATGTCTGATGTGTGTGTGGGTATGCCTGTAACATACCCTGGTCATATGTGTGTTACAGGATATAAGTGGGTATCTAGCAACATGCATAGTCTAGTACAGCAGTATGCCTCCTATATTCACGAATGTACACATATTGTAGACAGAGGTTTTCCATCAACAACTAGTGTTGTATACTGGTAATACTGTAACTGGACTTTACAATCATTGCAATGGATTACATATTTCGTTATGCATTAGCTGGATATATACCTACTGTAGCTAGGTGGCGCATTGTGTCGCATACAGTGTGCCATGTACTGTTGCATAGTCCTACATACTGGTTTATCTTTGTTGCTGTGCAGAAAATGTTTTAATATATAGAGAATGTCAGGCAGTGTCAGGCAGCTGTGGGTTGAGCACTGATATGTGGTATTGAAAGTGTGTATCCTCTGACAGACAATAGTTTGCTATTTATGGCAGTCCAGTGATATCTGTACTGTAGAATGTTAAGTGTGCCACATGACTTGCTCACACATATTGTTTTCTTGTCTTCCAGGGCCATGTCCCACCATCGCAATCCTGCATACAGCCATGCAGAGGATATACTAACCAACTGTCTCATTGAACAGTACAACCTGCTATTTTCAAGAACCAGCCAGGACCAGCATGAGCGGACTGTGCTGTGGCAAGATGTATCCCACAGGATAAATGAGATAGGCATGCATAACCGGACTTATCAGCAGGTACAACATCACTGCAGTGATTTACTTAGACATGTCCGGCAGCATGCGTCTTATGTCCGTAGGCAACAGCTTGCCACAGGTGGTTGAGTTGCCACACCCCCCCCCTCACCAGAGTGGTGGAGCTGCTCCTGAGCCTGGGGGCTCCCGGCCAACAACAACAGCACACATGCATCATCATGGAGGCCGGAGCCCCCAGCAAGTTCACATGGAGCGTGCAGGTAAGTTGGCATATCTGTAGACTACTGTTACCTCTATTGTTAGATCATGCATATGTGAGATGTGTACTGTATAGTTAGAAGATGTGGAGCCTGGTGTTGTTCAATACTGATAATTTGGAACATGATGTGTAGGCCTGTGACTGACAACCATTGTGCTACTGTAAGATTGCAAAGCCACAGTAGCAATGCCACAGTTGTTGCCACTGACAAACTGTTTCATATCCTTATAGGTCCCTCTGGTGTGACAGCAAGGCAGCAGACCCATGCTGGTGAGTGTGTTCTACATTTAATATTGCTAATAAAATGTGCATGTCATAGGTGAGGTGTAGGCCATGTACACATGTAACACACCTATGCATAATGCATGCTGTGAGACTATGCACATCTCAGTAAAGTGAGTGGCTGCCTCAAACACATGCAATACACAGAGCATCCCAAACAATTGTGGCTACACTATAGTGGACATTGGATAAGCAGTCGATACACTTGCACACGACATACACAACTCCATCATACGCAGTACATGTTAATATGCTACACATGGCATATTCAGACAAACGCTGTAAGGTTACACTCCAGTACCCCAATTGTCATCCACACAGCACACATAATATACCTGAGGGGTAGAGGCCTATCATGGGGCAGTGCGACACTCTCCAACACGCAACACATTCATGTTAGGCACCTTACAAACCCATGTAACAAGTGGCTGGGAAATGGTGAATGTAGCCATGGTGCTGCAGTTCTGGTACAGCATGGTATGTGCCGGTCTGGCACACATTAGTAGCCTTGAGTGACCACATGATGCTGCATGATGATGGCTCATGGTACTACACCCCATCCAGCTACAGTGACCACAGTACCACACACAGCATTAACTGCTATGCACCTCAATGTTGTGTGTGTGCAAACATATGCACCAGTACACATTATGGATAGCAATCACCATTTGTACAAAGTGACACATATATGTCATGTAATGCTATTGAGTGTATAGGTCACATGACAGACACTGTGTATGTGTGAAGTTTAACATTGCAGTTGTGTTGTAGCATGCCATGTCATGGCTGGCACTGGCTTTCCATAATATTTCCTACACTCACCATAACCACTGTACAATGGCTATGTTGAGCAATGGTATTCCATCAGGTATACATGCACCACTCATCCTGTGTGTATACATAGCATGCATGTGCTAAACCTGTGTCCACAATAATCTGCTAAAGACACAGACACACTAATCAGAAATGGATATCTATGTGACACACAGATACACATCCAGCCATGGTATGTACACCATGGTATGTATACCTGTGAGTGATGGTGCACAAGACATTCCAGAGCTTTTAAGACTTGCACAGCAATGTTGTGTTCATGTACACATTACGTTCCAGGGTGAGGCCGATCACTGAACAACAACACACATGCATCAAAGCCATGTATACTGTTATTAGCAAGGGCTGTCTACACCCGCACTGCATGCTGTTGAGCAACACATGTCCTGCATGCTGACACATGTGATATAACTGTTTGTGATACTGTACCCCACCATCACCCGCTATTGAGTATGTTCTGGATTGCTGGTGGGGTGTGTGTGTGTGTGTGTGTGTGTGTGTGTGTGTATGTTTGTGTCTGTTTTAGTGAGGAGTGCATTTGTGTGGATGTGTGCATGTGTTCATGTGTGCATGTGTTCGTGTGCATGTGTTCATGTGTGCATATGTTTGTGTTCATATGTGCATGCATGCATGTGTTCGTGTGTGCATGTGTTCATTTGTGTATGTGTTCATGTGTGCATGTGTTCATGTGTTCATGTGTGCATGTGTGCCTGTGTTCATGTGTTCATGTGTGTATGTGTTCATGTGTGCCGACATTATGTACAGGTCGTAAAGTGTATTTCCTGTCTTCCTCTCACAGGTGCTGACTTTGGGCTGGTTCAATGCAGCGGGTGAAACCAATGTCACTGAGCAAAATAGTGACGATGATAGGTGTGTTGAGGCACAGGCATGTTTGCCAGGGTCTGTCGTTGGGCCGCCAATCGACAGTACACAAGTGTCCACCCCATCCATGCACACAGTCATACTGCCAATACATCCATCACCAATGCCCTTAGCTGAGGGACAGCATACAGTCAGCATTGGCCAGTACAGTGTGGTATCCATGGCACATGCATCCCAACACAGCAGCCATACCCAGATGTCTGGAAGGGTACCACATAGGCAGATGTCCAGGGGTTCTCGACGGAGCACTGCTGCTCATCATGCCACTGGCAGATGTGCCACAGGTCTGACAATGTCACGCATGTTCCAGGCTGTCATGGAGGCACAGGCACGTATGGAACAGTACACCAGACAGGGACTAAGGGCACAGAGGGCAAATACCGCCATAATTGACAGTATCCGGGACCTAGTAGGTGCCATCTGTCATTACATTGAGGTCACAGATAGACGTTGGGGAGAAACATTAGATGTCCTCCGCAATGTCATGTCCATGTGTCAGGACAGTGCGAAACAGTTGAGTCGTTGACGCGGACGTATGCCAGCAACATCAGCAGCTGGCAGTCGCCACGGATGTCCCACAAGTCACAGCTGCTCCCATAGTGCCAGTACCAGCCCCAGCAATGTTAGGGGTAGGCTGTCGATAGAACATCCTAGAAGACCATATGCACGTGGCTCTGGACAGTCCCAGCAGGGACCTGGGTCCAGTGTATATCCATCTACTTCTGGGAATAGTGCTCAGTCTGGCATAGTACCTGATAGTGTCAGTAGCACCCCTGCCAGGCACAGGTACCGTATCCATGGCCAGAGATGGTGATCTGTAAAGCCTGGCAGGTACAGTCTGTGGCTGTCCCACAAATACCCATATATGGCAGCCACATGTTGGAACTGTGTGCATGCAGACACACACACACAGGAACCAGACACCTAGGGCTAACACATACTTGCACACATTACATCAACATTGGCCCATAGCAATACTCTTGCCCCTCACACACACACACACACACACACACACACAGACACACACACACACACACACACATTGGATGGCTCACTGTAGGCTTCTGGCAAACCAGCAGCACACCCTGTGCATATGATGAAACCTGTGCCACCTCCTGTCATCTGTAACATCGATGCAGGAACAGGCTACCATGGTGCTGATGCACAGGGTGACTTTATAGCAGTACAGCAATGTTACCATGTTGTCAGCAGTAGAGTGTAATGATATGCTTGAAGGTGTAGCTGAGCAGGCATGATGCATTAAAGCTATGATTGTCATTGTAGTATTGTATACACCAGTGTTAGTTAAAATAGTGTATTGTCCACCAACGTGCCACTTGGCTGATGTGTGTAGTATTGGCAGCATGAGTTAGAGAGTGGACAGTATGTGTGGGATGTGTGTAGCACAGATTTGCAGATGTACATCTGTGAACATGGAGGTGTACTGTCTGCATGTACGTGCATAGTGGACACATGGGCAGGGTGACATGCCCTGTATTACACAGTAACACTACATAGTTTCTATTGGTGGCCAGTATGCATTGTACTACACACATTTCGGAACCTGACTACACATGTGTGTATGACATGGTTTGACACTATGCTGTGAGTGATACTGTTACTATCTGTCATTGTTCTGCATTCTGGTAGTACACATAACTTCAACAGCCTGACCATAACCAATCATTAGATGATGTCTTCACGACTGACACACAGCTGTAGGACACACAGCAAAATTTGCATCCTTCAGGTACTATACTATGCCAGTAACCAGTGGTATTCACCTGCACCCATTACTGAGACCACTCTTGTCTGGCATATAGCTCTCTTAGGTACAAGCAATCACAGTAGGGATATGTCCGTCCACTTCTGGTAATGCATACTGTGGCCTATAATGCATTCTCCAGATGACACACACATCCTCCACAAGGGTACCATACAGACAGATAACTGTTGTCAAACCCATGCTGTAAAGCTATTATCCAAACTAAGCATAGTCATCCACCTTTAGTGAACATATTTGGAAGTTGACACCTACATGTGTGGTATAGCTACCGTAGGTGTTATGGCTGTCATTCTTACAGTCCTTGGCAATTTGTCTTTTGAAAGTGTCCTTGAATTATTTTATGAGCGATCATTGCTTCTTCCTAATAATGATCAGTGATGCCTTTCCTTTAGTGAAGTTGGCTCTATCAGGTGTTAGTTTCCTCCTTCTGTTGTCTAGCTTATTTATGGGCAACGACCACCAGATTGTTTTCTTATTTTTGGAGAAGTGCATCTTGGTTTTATTTGTGATGTCTCGATCCATGCATCCCTGTAGATGCTCATAGGCTTCACTTGTAACTGATTCGGCAGATTGTATACCATTATCCTACAGCAAGAGATCTTTTGAACTTTCCACTTTTGTCTTGGGACGTGTGCAGTTTGCTTTTGAAAATGTCTTCATGGTGATTTCATTGACTGGGTGAGGGGGCAGGATGTGGATATCCAGTGTGATTACTTTATGATCTGATATTACCAGCGAGGGCTTTATCTCTGTTGTGGGGCACTGGTAACCCATGTTGGTGATCATCATGTCCAGTATGGTGTCACCTCTAGTGGGCATGGTGACCAGCTGTTCCAGGGTGTTACAGCTTTTAAACTCTAGGAAACATTGGGAAAATGACATTGTACACAAGTAATTCTCACACTCACTGTTTGGGTAGTTGTAATCACCTTATATAATGGTGTTTGATAGGACCTCTATATTTTCCTCTGTTATCAGGAATACTGAGTGAGGTTCCTGTGACAAGGTAGGTGATCTGTAGCAGGCTACAATCTGATGAGCATCTTTGCCCAATGTTAGTTGCACTTGCATGGTCTCCAAGGCCTCATGCTGTGCCACTAACCTGAAGGTGTGGGTATCCATATGGTAAATGGGTACACCCCTTCCTTTTGTATTTCACTTGTGGTTTTGTGTCCGAAGGTCAGGGGGATTTTGAGTGCTTTACGTGGAGGATGTCTAACAGCTCTGCATTTGACATAGCTTTGTATGTTAGGCAGTGAACACATCTGAGTAGGTGATATGCAAGGGAGTACAGATGAAGCATTTTGAGATGGCCTGTGTATGGCATGTATTTCTGGCAGCTAATGCTCTTTGTGAGGTATTGCTGCAGGCTTTAGAGTTGTTGTAGCTGTCTTGTGAGGTACATAGCAAAAGTGGCGTTGTACTCTATTATAGTTCTAGTGAGTGATGAGTAGTGAGCAACAATGTCCTCTTCTATCCTGCATGAGACACATTTTGTGATGAGGTGTGCCACATAGCAGGGTTTCCTGACTACTGTGGGGATGTGATTATCACAATTTTGTCCAGTGTACACCTGTGACCCAAGGTCCCTTGTCACACTTTCAGTGTTAAGTATACTACCACCTATGTTGTAGTTCATGGCTACAGAGGTTTGAACAAAGGGGACGACAATGCACCTTTTGCCATTGAGCTAGAGCCCATGGCTTTGACAACAGCCATCCATCTCAGTGAGGCCCTTTTGTAGGATGTCCACATCTTTAGTGTTTACAATTATGGCTCCTGGTTTGCAGTCCTCTGGTAACTTCTGAAGCCACAGACCTTCCATGTTAAAGTTTACTTCAGGGAAGTAGATACTAAACAGGGCAAGACACAGGACTGGACCTTGTGGTACTGCACTCATCACAGGTCCATACTTGGAGTCTGCTACTTTTACAGTGTGTGTTCTGTCAGTAAGCCTGTTGGCAACCCATCTTGTGACATAGCAATTTATACCTAGTTTAGTGGGTTTATCTATATTTCCAGAGTGTGGGGTGGTGTTGTAAGCTGTGGCAGGATCAACATAGGCTGTGTGAACCACCTTGCCCTTGTCGACGGTTCTGTTGACTGCTATAATGTCATCTATCAGTTTTAGGTGACATGATCTGCATTTTACAAACCCAACATGGTTGTGGTCCAGGTTTGGGGATTACAAATGTAATTGTTTATATGTTGTATGATGATACATTCCATGGCCTTGGAGAGCGGGCTGATCAGGTTAATGGGGCACTATTTCCTGGGGTCTGTGGTGTCTCCACCCTTGTGTAGTGGGATAACCGTCACTGTGCACCATTCAATGGGCACAAAGAATGAGGTGAGGCAATGACTGCACATTGTACGTCAGTGTGGTGCCTGTTCGTTCTGTGGTTTGTGTGGAACACAGCCTGTGAAGTTATCTGGTCCCATGGCTGATGTGATACTGGCTTTGGAGAGTGTTTTTTACCTGTGCAGCTGTGATGACAGCAACTTTGCAGACTTCCATTATAGAGGTGTGCTCTTTCATGGGTGAGAGGGGGGTACAGTTAACAGTGATCCTATCCGCCAGGATGTTGGCAATATCAGTTGGGTCTGTATATTTAATGCCATTGAGCTGTAACTCAGTACAGATCTGAGTGTAGCCATGACATGGACCTGTCTGTTGGGCAGAGATCTCCTGAGTAGACAGTATGCAACAGAGTACAGATTGGGTTACATTCAGTCTTGTTGCATGGGGAAACTGTCTGAGGCCAGTAATCCTCTTGTTAGGGTACTTCAGTGGTCTTTCTGGCTGTTGAACTTGCCTAGTCTGATTCATCGCAAGTGCGTTGTGGTACTCTCTGATGGGTCTGATGACTGCTGAGTACTGGGAACCTCCTTTGACCTACATGTACAGACCTTGGCAGTTTATGTGAACACATAGCATGATTTTCTGACAACTTTGTGAATGTGTTTCTGGAAGTAGAGATGTCTATCCACATTTGTCCATAGATCCCTTATTATCACCTCTGTATTTGGCATGTGTGTGAGCATGCCCAGTATGACCTTTCAGTGTGATGCTGAATGAAATCCAGTACATTTGTTGGAGTCTGTGAGCACGCCCACTATAGACATTTATACTATATGTGTATGGAAAGTCAAGCTGTATTTTTACAGCAGGGCTCACCTTTGTGTCATAGATCAACAGGGATCATGCTGTGCCTGCAGGGCTTCCATTAGACACTTTGCATAGACTTATCAACATTTCTACATACAGGGGGGACAACTATTCTTTGCACATTTCTACCCAGGGGCACACTTGATTGTTACTGTGGGTGTACATAGGATGAGGGTTTCACCTGACACTTATACACATTTGCTATGCCTGCACTGCTATGTACCATACTCCATTTCAGTCTGTACTGTTGCCCATCATACTGGGTTGAGGCATACTACTGTGCTACAGATCCTAGCGTCCAATGTCACTTATATTAGATTGCGACTTCATAGCCTACACAACCCACATCACACCACCTGGCCTGATGTTCTCTGTCTGCATAGGCCTGTGAAGGAGGTTACCCATATGCTTCTTTAGAGACATGATACAGCATTTCTTTGTGTTTGCATTACTGTACAATTGTCCAGCTGTGTGTGCACCACTGAAATGCTATCATGGCTTAGTGGTTCAGTACTGTGACTATAGTGCACAGTATCTTGGGTTTCAGCCCTGTCACTGCTTTTTATTTTCATGCTGGGCAGAGCAGACTGCTTAAGGAACAGTAAAGCAAATATGAGCATGTTTACCTGACTTTGCTCTACTTTGCACGACGTTGGCCAACGTTGCCCAACATTGCGCTAGTTAGCACGGTCTATTTTGTTTACATATACTAAATATTGGTAAATGCTGCTTAGCACTGCTTTATACTGCTTAAAACATGGCAATCATGCCTCCGGTGGTGCTGCAGGGCTGCCTATGTTGGATGCACATACTACACTCCCTATACATGTTTGGTAACAGGTAGTGTCAAGTTAGGCATCCCTTTTATTTTATGTGAGAGTCAGAGAGAGGTGTCATTTCCAGGGTTCCTACTGAGCCAGTGTATGTGCTATGCATTGCCTCTTTGCCAAGGCCTTCTGGGGCAGGCTCAGGTTCCTCCTCCTCCTTTGAGTCACGCTGTTCCTGTGCAGGCCTTGGCAATGGCGGGGGGCTGTTTGGCCCTGCCGCAAGCTGTTCCTGCTGCAGCTGTTTTCACAGGATCATATTGTGTAGCATGGCACATACCATGACAATTTGGGTACATGTAGTTGATGAGTACTGCAAGGCTCCACCGGATGTGTCCAGGCACCGGAACCATGACTTGAGCATCCCAAACACACGCTCGATTACATTTCGTGTTTGTGCGTGTGCCTCATTATGGAGTTCTTGTTCAGGTGTGTGTGCATTTCTGATGGATGTCATCAGCCATGGCTCCAGTGCATATCCAGCGTCCCCCACTAGGTGACCCATCAGGGATGTCCCCATTGGCAAATGTCTGGTACAGCTGCATCAGATGCCAGATATGGGAATCGTGGTAGCTTCCAGGGCAGCCAGCACACACATTCAGTATTATGCCCTGGGCATCACACATGACCTGGCAGTTGGAGTGGAAGCCCTTGCGGTTGATGTAGGCCCTACCCCGCTCACTGGCTGGTGCTTTGATGTGTATGTGCGTGCAGTCAATTGCACCCCCTACCTCAGGGTATTCTGCTATTTGCTGGAAGAGACGCATATTGCTGGCCAATACCTCACGGGAATTAGGAAAATATACATGATCACCGACATGTGCTGACATGGCATTCAGGAACTGGTGCAGTACCCTGGATGCTGATGCCTGTGAAATCCCCATCATATCACCAGTTGGTCTCTGAAAGGTACCTGTTGCTAGTATTCTTAGGCCAACACATACCTTGGTTTCCACTGGGATGGGTTCCCCTCTGTTGGTTCTGTGTGTGAGGCGTGGCCTGCACAGCTCAAAAATTTGCTGCAGGAGCTCTCTGTCCACTCTATAGCACTCCACAATCCCCAGCTCATGTAGCCCCTGGTAGGTTACGCTGGGTCGGTAAACTATTCTCTGTGTATCCTCACTGTCGGTTTCTCAGCAACATCCACAATGGCACCACCCTCAGCATCTTGCACGTGTTGCCTTATAATAGCAATGGCAGCCCCTAACACTTTTTTTTCTCAGTTAAGCTTTTTAAGTTTTCACTTTTCTTTGTATACTGCAGTGTTGCAGTGTTTCTGAGTAAAACATGGGGGGATGTTGTTTGCAGAGTTTTACGTGCTGGGCTGGGCTGGGCTAGTGCCCTGCCTGTGTAATTGGCTGATTCTGATTGATTTCACCTGGCAGCTCTGCTAGTTCTCCTTGGTTAACTTCCTACTACTACTTTTCCTTCCTTTTCCCTTTTCTGTTTCTACAGGGGGCGGCGCCGCACAAACAAGCATAAACAACCACAAACACGTGCACACGAGCATGTACACAGCTTTACACAGGCTTAGGCAGGTGCACATCCATGCACCCAGGCTTTCACAGCCTTATACAGGCTTACACGGGCACACACATGTGCACACAGGCTTACACGGGTTTACAGGCTCGCACACACATGCACACACTGTAAACATCTTTGCAAGAAACTTTGGTTGTAGCCACAGCGTACGCCTTCGGTTTCTGTTCAGACAACTGTAGACACGCCTCTTCCAGTCCTGCGTAACTCACAGCAAACACATGCCACTCTGCTCCAATAAGCTTACAGTCTTTGATACATACCCCCCTCATGATGTCGCCTATCTACTACTCTGATACTCCCCTAATCCTACTCATACACTCTAGGGACATGGTTCACATGGCAGGGAAAATTGGGATTCACTTTCCTTATACTCATCTGCATAGGATTGCCTACTAATGCTTGGTTACATCTCTCACACTGAGCTTCCCCCCTTAGCAACCACTACTCAGTAGCCATGTTGTCTTCAGCCTGCCTTTCACTTGCATGGCAGATGGATATTTGTAATAAAATGCCTATTTTTGGCTTTTATTTATTTATTTTTTTGGTTTTTAGAGTGCACCACGTTTGCGAGATGCTGCGCTACGCTTAAACATCGGGGATCGGGGTTTTAGTTCTGTTGGGTATGGTTGAGTCCATGCAGTTGTACGGGTGCTTGTATACTGCATTGGCATACTGTTCAGCATAGTTGTCTGCATTCTCTGAGGGGGGGTGGTGGTGTGAAGTTACTGATAACCTCCCATAGGAAGCTGTGGTCAGCTTTTGAGATTTTCTTTTACCCTGATTATGGCACAGGGGAGTTGGGTGAGATAGAAACTTTGAATGAGACAGAGAGATGATCTGAACTCACCAGGGAAGAACATACTATGGGGGCGGTGCAGCGGTCACCCATGTTGGTGAGAACTAAGTCCAAAATGTTATCTCCCCTTGTGGGGGATGAGACGAGCTTGTCTTGTGTGTTAGAATTGATGAAGTCCAGGAATCGTGTGTGCATTAGTCATAGGTGCCGGAAGCTGTTGAAGACTGGTGGAGGGTGAGAGGGGCACTTAGTGATCTAAAAAGGGCAATTTTTTTAACTATTTGCTACCACAATATAGGTTCACTTGGAGGACATTTTGAAGCTTAGCCAATTCCCTTTTGGTGCTTGAAACTCACATTCATTGAAATAGCATTGAAACTCACATTAAAACAAAATGCATCTAGCCAGTGGTGGATCAAGTTTTCCTTTGCGCTGTTTTCAAATCAAAGGCCTCTTAAACATACATTTAGCATCATGCAAACATACAGCTGTTCTTTGATTCACCTTCCTGATTGTATTAAATTATGTTCCTTAAATAATGCAGCACACTTGTTAGAGCATGCTTTAAATTTATTGTTTTGAACATTTAATTTCTGTCATTACAATCCACTAGTATCAGTAAAAGTCATCTAAATAATTCCACATTAAAGAGATCTATAAATGACAAAGAGGTTGCTGCTAGCAAACAATTTCATACTTCATTGTTTCATTTACAGATAAAGTGCCCATTGCCCTTGGAGAATAAATTGCTAATGTTACATTAAAAAATGATAATCTGGTAATATTGAAATAGGGAATGGATGGCAAACTGATAAAAGGTTCATGGTTACTAGGTATCTCCTCCAAAGGAATACATTGTCAGGACTGCAGCATCCACCCCCTTTAAAGTACAACACGCAGAGAAGTTTTAATGTTAAGTCTGTTTTCATTGCGAAACTGCATTCCTTTGTTTAGTAGATGTCTATCAGTGTTTGTGCTATAAAATTTAAAATAAGTTTTAAATTAAATCCAAATAATCATTATAGAAGTAAAACATAAAACAATATGCACATTATAGTGTTTATGGTAAATGGGGAGAAACAGCCATGTAATGGGACACTGGAATGGCAGCAGGGGCAAGGGCTGTGTATGGGGAGGCATTTGACCATGATTTTGTGAGGGGAGAGGGGCGGCAAATTCAAAGACAGCCCCAGGTAGCACAAACTGTAGCTATGCCACTGAGTAGAACCCATAGCCTTCTTCATCAAAAGCAATTATACTACCTGTTGTGCTACTAGCAATGCTTTTAAAAACTTCAGCACAATAGTGATATGATTTGCTAAACAATAGTGGCACGTTATTAAAATTTTTTGTGTTACCATGCATTTCCTGAAAGGTAGGAAGACTGAAACTTAATTGGCTGTCATTATTTAGTGAATTCAGTTCTCACTGATCGGCCAGAAAACCAAAAATGTTAAGAGGAGCAGACCAAAAGTATATGACACCCTGACCCTATGCACAAAAATGGGGGAAAAGGGGGTTATGGATGTCTGTATGGAATAAAACCTAACCAGACTACATACATTATAGAAACACCAAATCTGAATGTTCAAAATACACTTGACGAAAAATTAATTGATTTAAAATAGTTTTCATTTGTTCATCTACGCAATTTAACTGCAGTTCTAATTTTACCCACATGACATTACAGGAAATTCATTTCCTGTGCTAGATTTATAAATTACTGTAAGAAATAAGAAAAGACTGAAACATTTTTGACATAGAGTGGTGAAAAAATGGCAGCTAGAGTTTACTTTAACAGGTATTAGGTAATATAGCAGTAGCAACAGTTGGCAGCAGAAATATAGAAATATCTGGCATCCTAAACTGAAAAGAAATCAAGTAGTAAGTTACATCAAGAACTAACAACATTTCCTGGTAAATAATCACTCATATATGCATATCAAAGCAGACAGCAAATTAACAACTTTTTGTACTTTACATACAAAATCATACCTTTAACATACTAAGTCACTATTCCAAAAAAATAACAGTATATAAAATATATATTATTCTATGTGTTTCTACCTTGAATCTGTTCAAAGAAAAAAAAACCTGTCTACAATCTTAGACGGAAAGCAGACAACTTGAATGTTCTTTTACACTGTGCATGCTTTTTATTGTTAATATTTTGTCTGGCAAAATTTAAAATAATTAAAAAAAGACACTTGCACTATTCATTGTTTAGCAAAATGATGTCTGGTCCCTTGCTAATTAAATCAACAAGCCTTCCAGTTAGCTGCAGAATGCTTGTGTCCTGATCTATTGAATTTGCACAGGTATTTAAAAAAATAATAACACAGGATTAACTCTTCTAAGCAAGATAAAAAAATTCAAGCAACTATGGAAAAAGTAATGAAATGTATGGGCAATTTCAGCTGAGAATAGGTGCGACTATACCCGATAGATATAACCGCGAGGTAAAAATGATAAAACAATTAGCACTACTGCATTTGAAAATATGATGGAAGAAAAAGTGGGATTTTAAGGGTTATAAATGTTTTTTTTTTTTTTTTTTTTTTTTTTAGATAATGGAAGTACCGATTAAAGTTAAATAAATGTTAGCAGTGCAGAAAAGTGTGATATCCTGTCATTATTCGTCAAGTACCTTTTAATGTTTTTTGTCTTCTTGATTCCCCTCTCTCACTGAAATGAGCTCCTCCTGGTCTCCTTCTCGAGAGATTTCTCAGTCACAGGAGCATACACAATTGGAGGATGATCTCACCTGACTGGTTTCTCCAATTGCATCTCCCATTGGGACTTGAGACATAAAACACAAAACTATATAAAAAAAGTATATATGTCTTGAAATGGGAAAATGTATTGCCAACTGAGGTACTCTCATTTGAGTAATGCTTTGGCAGTACATTTTCTGATTTCAAGTGAAACAGTTAAAAAACATTTGTTTTGCTCCAGACTGCAAAGTATGTTGGGGGGGCGCACGCCTTGCACCAAAGCCTAAATCCATCACTGCCCATCCATCCATACTTTAGCAAACTCAAAGCAGAATGTTAAAGGGTGGTTTAAAATGGTGTACAAAAAGCAGTGAATGACACTTACAGTTCTGTGGACATTAACCGGGAGCAACACACACCCATACATAGTTCAGGAAATTCAAAGCAGAATGTTAAAGGATTGTTAAAATGATGTGCAAAAGCAGTGAATAATAACACTTACAGTTTTGTGAACATTAAAAGATTGTTGAAAACTGCATTGCAGGGACGTCTGAGCTAATGATGCAAATTCTTAAAGAAGAATGCCAGTAATTTTTACAAAATAGTGCCGCAGCTTCAGTACACAGAGACTTAAGTTTACCCGTGAGTGTTGAGTCTGTGATCAGGTGCACTTTTGTGTTTAAATTCAATGCATGCGTGTGTCCGCTGTGTTGTTACAGGTCTTGCAGGTGTAATATTGAGGGAGGGGTGCTCCCTCCCCCTTGCCCTATGGTTCCAGCACCTATGGCATTAGTGTAGGAATAGTTCACCCAGTCTATGGTGGAATAGTTGAAGTCACCAAGGATCAGGGTGTTTGGGGGTACCTTGATTGAGTCAAGTAGATCCAGCTAGGAGGCGTGGGTGCCTTGAGTCATGGAGGGGAGGTCTATAGCTGGCTATAACTTGGATGGGTGTCTTGTCAACTGTCAGTTGGACCTTTTTCACACTTCCCCATTTTTCCACTGAACCACAATGTTGTTTCCTTCTAGTGCTGAATTAGCACATTTTACAGAGGTATTTATCAGTGTATTATATGCTTCAAAATGCTCATCTCTGACCTGAAATTGATTTTGCAGCTTATCGTACATGAATCTTCTTTCCTCTAATTTAATATTGTTGTTGATTAAACAGCCCCATTCAGCTATTTGCTTTGAACTTCTTCACGTTCTATTTGTATTTGTGTATGTATTACATTTTTAATCTCTGGTTAATCCCAGATTCTCTTATATACAGGTGATTTCCATGTCATATACCCTAACTTTACTCCCATCTCCCAATTCCATCTATGTATCAATCCCCATCCCCCTCTGTGGTTAAAAGCCACAATCTGAGACGAGATATGTATCAATCCCCGCCCCCATCTGTGGTTAAATGTCACAATCTGAGAAGGGATATGTATCAATCCCCTTCCCCCTCTGTGGTTAAAAGCCACAATCTGAGAAGAGATATGTATCAATCCCCGCCCCCATCTGTGGTTAAATGTCACAATCTGAAAAGAGATATGTATCAATCCCCACCCTCCTTCTGTAGTTAAATGCTGCAATCTGAGAAGGGATATATACGTGTGTGTGTGTGTATATATATATATATATATATATATATATATATATATATATATATCAATCCATATCCCCCTCTGTTGCTAGTATTTCCTGCCTCATGATTCTGTGTTGGTGTACCTTACCCTCATATTCCTCAGACCTTGTATCTTTTCTGCTAGTGGATGGCCTTATCTCCGTGGTATATGCCTGATTACACATATTATGTGGGGAAGGATAATAGTCTGGATAGCCTGTACCTTACCTACCTTAATGTATGCTCCTACTGCCACCCTCCTTAAACAATGTGTCTATTGTTTTATATAAATTCTCCAGCTTTCTTATAAATGTTCTTTCATGCCTGTGCCATCATTCTAATCCAAGATATGAGAGTATTCTGCTTCTTTTATGTCTTTTATCACACCTCTTCCTTTCCATCTCCTACTCTAATCAAGATTGTTTTATTGTGGTTTCCAAGATTTTCTGCAATCCTTAATACACCAGCATCATAACTCTGTAACTATAAAAACTTCAAGCATATTCACATAATGTATACACTTATGGAAAACACTCTTTGAATCACAGCAAATAAAGGAATACCACCACTAAGCGTTCAGTATACAACAAACTTACCTGGAAACATTTTAATTCTTTTGTTAGACTGTCTCCAACTGATCTAAACATCTGCACATTTTTTCTGTGAATGAAGTCACACATACATTTTGTCATTTGCTGTAAACAGCCATGACCACGCATCTCTGCACAAGCTAAAAAAAAGACAATAAAGACTGTTAGACTTGCAGTGAAGGCAGCCTTGAAAGCAAAGACAAGCATGACTGATTATCCCAGTGGGCAAGACAAAATAGATTGCCAACTTTAATCTCCGCTACATGCCTAGAGCTTCACAAATAAGACAACCTTTTTGCATTCTCTAGTTAGATTTCTCTATAATACCACAATCCTAGTTCTTGGTTAAAATGATTGTCCTCACCCTTGAAATATTCTTGGGAACATAAATTAAATATATTAGACTGCCATGAAGTTGCACTAATAAATTAAATATGTTAGACTGCCATGAAGTTGCACTAAAACAAGTTCCCAACAATCCTTGTGTTAGCAGACTAGCAGGAAAAGTAAAACAGCCCTGTTTTCAGAGGAGTAGAACGTGGGGGACATAACAGAGTCTTTGATTATGAATGTAATATGGGGTGCTGGAAGCATACCTCTCACACTCTTAGAGCAAGACATCCGGACAAAGCCATAATTAATGAGGGACAAAGGCAAAAAAATAGGGACAATTTTAAAATATTGCTCTTACAAACTTAGAAAGTTGATGGAATAACAGGTGCTGCATTAACATCAGGTTTCTGATAAATATGAAGTCTGAAACTCAAATGTCTGTCATTATTTTCTGACTTTAATCCTCAATAGCATGCCATTGATTTACCAGAAAAACAATATTTTAAAAAGAAAAGATCAAAAATATGACACAAAAATCTGGACAGTTGAGAGGTATGGGGAAGTCTCATTTGCATTTTTAACTGAATAGCGCAATGTCTATGCTACTTTCTCTTACACCTTTACACACATATGAAGTAACATGTTTGCCTCAACCTACAATCATGTTTAATTATTTGCTTGACTCAACCAGAAATTCCTTTTTTGCTTATGACCCAAGTGGAAATAATCAAAAGGTAGCCCTTTGTTGACAATAGATATCATTTTGCAATTTGCTTATTTGCACTAAAGCTTAATGACTTCAGACTTAATAATATTAGTTGTGGAGTGAAGTCCTACACCCACACACACACACACACACACACACACACACACACACACACACACACACACACACTAGGATTCCTGTTGATAACATAATGTCACCTACGATAACTTCTTTTAAAATGAACTTTGATTACTGAATGGTAGAGGATGTTAATAATATTGCATTTAATGAAACAGTGTTACAAAATGGCCTTTGGGTCTGAACATTCTTATGAAACCTAGGAGAAACCTATGAGGATTAGTTACCCATCTAGTTGCAAATTAATAGGTTTTGATAATGCCAAGTAAATATTTAAATGCCAATACAGATTATGTAAATATACTCTACTAATTATTAGGGATAGAAATTAGTGAATGCTGTTTTCTGACTTTCAAAAATCCTGATGATCTTAGAATACTTTCATAGTCCCTTGCTGTAGACAAGATCTAGTGGATAAAGTGGTTTATCACACTGCATCCAAATGCTGGGACCTTTTTTTTTTCTTTTTTTAGCACTCTAGCACCCCATAACCTGGGATGGCTGCAGCTGATTGTAAAAAAACACAATGTGGGCCAATATGCTTAACAGTAAGCATCTCATAGTTTTCTGCAGTATGCTGTAGACCCTTTGTTTTGTTGTCCTCCCAGATACTGTTATCTAGTGGAAACCACTCCTGCAGAAAAACCTACATCACCTCTAAGAAAGGATAGGATTATAGGAGGGTACTAAGTTATTGGACTTAAGGCCTCCGCCTCTACAAGCCTAGCCATGATATACCCTTGTTCCCTTATGGACCAAGATATGCAGTCGATGTCTACACGTGGATCTAAGATCAGCACTGGCTGCCCTGCCTAAGAGGGACATAGGTGAAACCTCTGGTGTAAATTTATGGTTTCCCATCCAATTTTCCAGGTTAAACTTAAATAGGGTCATTGAGGAGCTCTGCTTTACATGAATTGGGAGTCTGTTCCAGAGGAGTGGCAACCTCTGGGAGAAATATCTGCCTCTCCAACATGTCCTGTCAATATCTTAGACTAGGTTAAGGTCCCTAGAGTGAGTGAATCTTGTTCCACTGGATTTGCGAATGTGCAGCAGTTTCATTAAGGCAGGGTCTGAGACTGCTCTTTGGGCCAGGCACAAGTTGCATCTAAGCAGTCTATATAATACTGAGCAAAGTGACAGGGCCTTCAGTCTGTCTGTGTAGGTCAAGTGTTGAAGGCTCTGTATTTCCTTGAAGAGAAACTTCTGAGGTTTCTCCAGATACTTTAGATGTCTGGTGAGGTACATACAGAAAGGAGCATTGTATTCTATTATTGGTCTTATGGGAGCTGACTATAGAGGAGTTATAACCTCTGTAGCTTTGGATGCTATGCCCTTGCTAATGAGGTGTGCAACGTAAAAGGCCTTCCTTACTACTGTGGACACCTGATGATCAAAGTTAAGGCTGCTATCAACTTGCGTTCCTAAATCTCTCATCATTTGTCACTGTAAGCCTATTTTGTAGTATAAAAGTAATAACCCACACCACCGGAAAATAAATGACACTGAGCGTCCACAAAGCAAATAATGTCAAAAAGAAATAATAAAATGAGCTCAGTGACAACCTCTGGCAGTTGATAACAGTCACCATACGACAGTCTATTCAGACCAAGTTCAAATTATCCTTGTAGTTCAAACCAATAAACGATGGATGTAAACCTTGTACGTAATAAAACCTTTTATTCAGTAACAGAAACAGGTAAGCGCTTTCACCAGAGTGGCTTCTTCAAACCTCAATGATACAATCTAAGTAGATACGCACGCTATATATAGATAAAAAACTCTGCATCATAATGACATCACAACTGATTAATAAGTAAATACAAAAATTAACTAATGAATGTGCTAATATTACTTAATACATTTCAACTAAGAACTGCATTTATAACAAAATTCTAATTAAAAATACAAAAATAAAAATGCATGAGTAAAAATGCATATATGCATCTGTGCAAAAACGCCTACACAAATAAAACACAAATATACATATATATATATATATATATATATATATATATATATATATATATATATCAAAATAAACATGTATAAATACAAAGAGATAAATATATATCTATAACATAAAAAACCTAGGAACATAGATTATATTTCACTTAAAAGAAAGCCTCCTGTTTTTAAGGGCTGGTTTATTAGGAATCTTATCATTTAAACCAGGATGTAAGTGTGCTTTAAGTCTGATAATCCAGTCTGTTTCATTCCTCTCTGTAAAATTCCTAACATCTCCACTTCTCAAACTGGGTATATTGACGTATATAACCATAAACTTGAACGAATGTGAGTCATCAGTAGCCAAAATATGTTTAGAGAGTGCATTCATACCAGACTTGATAGGTATCTGATATAGATGCTCTCTCACCCTGTCTCTAAGTCTCCTATCAGTTTTACCGACATAAAAGGCAGAACAGATAGAAAGAACATAGAGCAAGATAAACAACATGCTCAGAATTATAATCAGCTGTTATGTCAAATCTATATATTTTTGAGGTAATAGGATGTACAAAAAGATAGGAATTACAAATATAAGAACAAAAATTACAATTATGACAAGGCCTAGTTCCTAGGTATGACTTATATTCAAACAAACATGTATTATTAGGATGACATATAAGTCTAAATAAATGTTTCTTATTTTTAAATAAGAACTGTGGTTTCTCACCTACAATATCCTTAATGAGGGGGTCAACAATTAATAAATTCAAACTTTTAATTAGTATATCACTAATCCGATGGAAGCCATGTGTAAAAATAATGAAAATTTCTGTAAAGGTGTACTAGTACAATCAAATTGGCTGGTATCACAGTTTCTATTATTCCCTTCCTCAGAGAAGTATGGACACGCTCTACTAGACCTAACATTTTCTGTGCTCAAGAAACTAGAAGTATTTCATTGGCTTTATACTTCCTTGCAAGTAACCTACCATTAAGGTCAGCTAATTTTATTTATTTATTTATTTTACATTTGTTGACCGAGCTAGTCTAGCTGGACATATATCCGTTTTCAGTAGAGGCCCGGGGAGAAAAGCTCCAAAATACAAGCAGTAAGCAACCATTAACAATGAAAATAGCAAGCAAAAATACAGAATGGTACAATGGTTAGCATGGGTAAGACTAAAAGAGGAAAAAAAGAAAAACAGAAACAGACTAGCCAACCCAAGACCATAATTAACAAATATAAAAGAAATAGCTGGTTAAAAGCAGAGATTCCGGGTATGCAGGATAGAAAGTAAGAGTAAAAAAGAGCAGATTATTCTCTCTTAAAATCAGTCTGTAATGGATTCAATCTCGAATTGCCTGTCCCATCACTATATTGTTAAAGGTATATCCAGGATGCATACTCTGTCGATGTAATAGTGTGTTCTTATAACATGGCTTCCTGTAAATACCTGTATTTAGATTACCATTACCAAGGTGCTCAATAAAAACATCTAAAAAGAAAATATTGCTAGATGACATAGAAATAGTGAATTTTAAATAATCAGTGAGAGAATTTACTTCTTCAAAAAACTCATCTAAATCAACCTCACTACCCTTCCAAAGAAAAAACAAATCATCTACAAATCGCCTGTAAAATATAACAAATTTTTTATAACTAGATAAGGGAAAAAGTTTATCTTTTTCCCATACTGCCATCACGAGGTTGGCGTAGCTATTGGCACAAGAAGTGCCCATAGCTATGCCCTCCCTCTGAAGAAATAGCTCATTATCAAAGAGAAAAATATTATTCTCTAGCACTGTTTCTAAAAGTAAACAAATACGATCAGTCTTGGTATCCAAGAAATCAGTATAATTAGTTAAATAATTATGAATACTCTGTATGCCTTGCTAATTGGGAATAATGGTGAAAAGGGATTTAACATCCATAATTACTAAAAAGTAAGGCATGTTATCTGGTATGTCCACTGTTTCTCTGTATACGTCGAGTAGAAACTGTTTAGTATCTTTAAGAATAAATGAGTTCAAATTCACTACAGGTCTCAGCATCTTCTCTACATACATCGATAAGGGTTCAGTAACCCAACCTCGCCCTGCCACTATAGGTCTCATAGGTGGTTGCATAGGGTCTTTATGTATCTTAGGTAGCCCTTGGATGGTAGGGGTTAATGGATGCTCAACCAACAGAAAGTTGAACATTTCTGTTGTAATAATCCCACTCTTTAACAAATCAAATAAAGTACTATACACATTGGAAATATGTTTCTGAACATCACTTTCTCTAACAAGTGAATAAAAGGTAGTATTACTCAACATCTCACGCATGGAGCGATTATATTCTTTTGCATCTAGTACCACTACTGGGGCACCCTTATCTGCTTGTCTAATTGAAATGTTCTTATTTCTAAGATTAGTTGAAGCTTTTTTCTGCTGGAAAGACAAATTATGTTTCTTAGTATCAAAGTATGTATCTTTATAAATAGTATAAATGTCCTCTTCAATAATTTTACAAAATGCGTCCACTAATGGATGTAAATTAGGGACAAATGTACTAGGTTTACGTAATTGTGGGACATAAGTATTACTAGCTGCATTATCAAACAACAATTTTAGTTGTACATAGGTTCATAGGTTCATAGGTTCATACTAGGCTATCTGCCCAAGGGCATTTATAAGCCTAGCCCATAGTTATGTGGCTTTCGCCACCCCTTTAGTTTGAATAAAAACTATGCCTATCATTTTGCTGTGCCTCTGTCAAGCAGTGACGCTGAAGTAATCCCTGGGGTATATCTGCAATCTCCCATCCATTGGTCAAGATTCCTCTTGAACAAGACCAGAGAGGTGCTCTGCCTGACATGTACCGGGATTTTGTTCCACAGCATAGGGAGTCTCTGGGTGATGAATCTGTCCCTCCAGCACGTTCTATTTATAACCGTGTCAAGGTTTAAGTCTCCGCCCTTGTGGTTCTGAGGGATCTAGATTTTTGAGGTGAAGCATATTCATCAAATCTGGGTTTGACATGGCCTTATATGTCAGGCACAGGTCACCTCTGAGCAAGCGGTATGAGACTGAATAGAGCTGGAGTTCTTTCAGTCGGGCAGCATAAGACATATTTTGAGACCCTTTATCCTTTTGGTGAGGAACTTTTGGGGCCTTTCAAGCTGCAGCAGGTGTCTGGTCAGATACATTCCGAATGGGGCATTGTACTCAATCATAGGTCTAATAAGTGATGAGTACAGGGGGACGATGACCTCCCTTGATCTAGATGTGAATTCCTTCATGATCAGGTGGGTGATATAGAAGGTTTTCCTAACTACTTTAGCAACATGAGTGTCAAACGAAAGGCTACTGTCAACCTGGGTCCCCAGATCTCTGATGACTTTTCTGTGCTCAGTGGATTGCCACCTATATGGTAGCTAGGGGTAGCCTTGTTTTTCCCAAAGGGTATGACTATGCATTTTTTGGCGTTTAACTTCAGGCCATGGCTCTGGCACCAGTTATCCATTTCTGTGAGGCCCTTCTGGAGGATATCTGTGTCAGATGTGTTTTCGACTATGGCCCAGTTTGCAGTCATCTGCAAACTTTGTCAGCCATAACCCTCCTGTGTTTGCTTGTACTTCAGAAAAGTAGATGCCGAACAAGAGTGGACCCAGGACTGAGCCCTGTGGGACACCACTTGTGACAGGCTTTGAGTCTGACATGGCTCCAGCAACTCTGACCCTGTGGGTTCTGTCACTTAGCCAGTTTGCAACCCATCTTGTGATGTATGGGTTTACATTCAAGCTGATGAGTTTTTCGATGATACCCGAGTGGGGTATTGTGTCGAAGGCCTTTGCCAGGTCGAGGTAGGCTGTATGGACTGCCTTTCCCTCATCAATGGCCTTGGTGACTGTCTCGAAAAAGTCAACCAAGTTTAAGAGGCAGGATCTGCCTTTGACAAAGCCAAACTGAGTTGGATCCAAAGTCTGCAAGTTCCCTATGTCTTTATTTATGAGTTCCATTATGATCCTCTCCATGGCTTTGCAGATAAGGCTTGTCAAGCTAATGGGGCGGTAATTTCCAGGGTCTGTGGAGGCACCGCCCTTATGAAGTGGGACCACAGTCGCCGTTCGCCACTCCTTGGGTACGTATCCTGAGGTGAGGCTAAGATTAAACAGCTGTCCTAACTGTGGGTTTAATTCCTCATTGAGTTCATGAAGCACACAGCCGGGGACACCATCCGGTCCCATGGATGCTGTGTTTTTGCCTTAGTGAGGGCAGTTCTCACCTGGGCGTTGGAGATGTTGGGGGTGCTACAATCCTGTGGAATAGATATCTCTCCTTTTGGAGGGAGAGAAGTTTGCACTGAACCTGTCAGCCAGTATGTTGGCAATGTGTGTAGGTTCAGTAATTTTCACATCATTTTGAACTAATTCTGAGCATATCTGGGAGTTTCCTCCTAGGTTTCTAACATAGCTAAAGAAGGCCTTATGATTCTCTTTAGAGTCCTTGGCGATTTTCTCTCAAAATTTGCCTTGGATGATTTTATGAGAGCTCTTAGTTTTTACTTATAATGATCAAAGGTGTCTTACCTTTCAAGGATTTTGCTCTATCTTGTAGTAGCTTCCTCCTTTTGTTGTACAGCTTGTTTATGGCTGGGGTCCACCAGACTGGACGCTTGCCTTTGGTACAGAGAGTCTTAGTTTTGTTTGGGATTGCCTGATCCATGCAGTCCTGTAGGTGCTGGTAGAAGGCATTTGTAAGTGATTCAGCGGTTTGAGTAATGTTTACCACTGGCTCAGGGGCCTTAAAGGAGACCACACTAGTTTTTAGAAGTGTGAAATCGGCTTTTGAGAAGTTTTTCACTGTGGTCTTTTGTTTCAGGTGGGGCGGGATGAGGACCTCCAGCGAGATTAGTTTATGATCTGAGCTCACCAGTGAGGGGTATACTTCTGGTGTTGAACATTTTGATCCCATGTTCGTGATGATGAGATCAAGTATGTTTTCTCCTCTTGTGGGGATGGTGACTAGTTGTTCCATGGCATTTGAGTTTATGAACTCCAGGAATCTTTGGGTTAGAGTGTTCGGGCTTGAGTAGTGTTCCCAGTCTATATTAGGGTAGTTAAAGTCACCTAGTATGATGGTGTTTGGAGATACATTTATCCCTCCAATGTTTTCAGGAAGGCCATGTGAGGTTCCTGAGTTTGAGAGGGTGGCCTGTAACATGCTACAAATTGCAGAGCAGTCTTGCCTATGGTTAATTGCACCTGGATGGTCTCTGATGCATCATGCGTTGCCACCAACCTTGAGGTGTGGGTGTCCTTTATGAATATGGACACCCCTCCTTTCTTGGTGTTGTCCGGATTTTGGGGCGGAACGCATGATATGAGGTGAAACCTGTTAGTGCTGGGGTGCTCTCAGGAGCCTTGAACCAGGTTTCTGTCACAGCACAGACATCGATGTTCTCCATATTGAGAAGGGCCTCGAGTCGTGCATCTTGAGATTGAGACTTCTGGCATTGAGCAGCATTACCCTTAGTTTTTTCCTTTTGGTGTTCTAGGGTGGTAGGTTTAGAATTTGAGCCTTGCCTAAAAAGGCACTATGGGGGTGGCAAGAGCCTTTGCCAATATCCGAAGCCCAGGGTGACAGGTGCAAGCCGTCCCTTGCGAAGCAGCGTGGCTTGTCCAGCATGTCATCCCAGGCAGACAGACATTGGATCCCCTTTGAATGACACCAGAATTTAAGCCAATTATTAAAGCTGATGATCTTATCACTGTATTGTGGCATCATTCTAGGTGAAGGTAGGATACTGCTCAAGGTCAGGGTCATACCTGCCTGGGCTACATAATCAGAGAGCTCCTCGATGTCCCTTTCATGTAGTCCAAGGAGGTGCGCCTCAGGTCGTTGACACCAGCGTGGACAATGACTGGGTCGTACTTGTACCTGCTGTTGAGAGACCTGAGTGCTTGCGTTATGTGGCGGATTCTAGCGCCTGACAGGCAGCTTACTGTGACCTTCTCTTTACTCAGTCTGGTGAGCGGGGCGTCAGTGTGTCTGACTATGGAATCACCAATGACAAGTGTGTCTGGCATTTTGTTTGGCCTTAAGGGCTGTGACTGTTTGACACTCTGACTGTGTGGTCTATGTGTTGCATGTGTTGGGTCGTGAGGTGGTAGTTGTTTGGGTGTCTGCTTTGGTGGCCTCTGCTGTTTTGGTAAATTTTTGATCAGAGCCTCGAGTATGTCTTTGTGTGAGTATGTGTATGATTTGAAGTTGTGATGGTACCATGTGTGACTGGGTATGTATTGTGTGTGGTTACCTTCTCCTCCTGTCTGGTCTTGCCAGTCCTATGTTGAGAGAGCTCAGCCTCCAGTTTGGCCGTATAGTTGCATCTCTCGCATGTATTTGTGTTTTGTGGGAGAAGGAGAGGATTGTCTGTGTACATGAGGCAGTTGTAACATTGCCTCAATATTCCCAGGTTCACCAGTTGAGCTGGAGAGGACACTAGCAACTGATCCCTCGACATACTAGAAGTAGTAGATAAAGAGACTTTCAAAGGACTCCGGGGGAAGTGGGTTTTAGGCTGGTGGGGTACTATCTATAATAAGAGTGCTTTATCAAGGTGCAAGTACTGTAGGAGTAAGTGCTAGGCTTTACAGATAGAGAATAGTCTACTTGGGAATCAAGTAGAGATGAACTTTTCAGTTATAGGATATGCTGGTTAGATCAGCAGTACAGCTCGAGGAAGGTAGTTTTAAGGGAAAATTGGAAGAGTGGAATTTAGATGGCCCAAATAGTTTAACCTTGTTTAACCGCCGCTGCTCTTGTGTGCGACAGTGGTAACTCCGCGCTAAATCTCGCTTACACGCGTTTAGCGTGTTTTATAGCAGGGGACTGAAGAGAGCTAGGAATTGGCCCAAAACGACCAATGGACTACTAGTTTCTGGCTGAAACTTCACCAAATCAGACAAAAGGCGCTCAGTGCTTCCCACTCCCACTGGTAAGCAAAGAAACTTCCCTCCTTCCTAATAAGGCAATGGATCAGTAACAGGAACTAAAAACAAAGCCCAGGGATCAGCAACTCTGAAACTGGACTACTCTAGTTCAGTAAGGCGGGAAAACAAGAGATTTTTTTGTTTTATTACAGAGACAAGGAAAAAAAACAGACAGTAATTGCTGTAAATCGGCTAGCGCACTTTAGTGTGTAGCCTACAGAAACAATTTGCAACAATTAGTAACTTAAAGTGCAATAAACAGTGTAAAATGCAGAAATCACTTAAAGTAGCAATAAAACAGGCGAAATGCAGTTGCTAGCTTAAATAACAGTGGGAAAGCCACAAAAAATACTTATATCTGGTAGAAAGTCACTCTTTTAGCTCTCTGCTGCTTGGATCACCCTGCAGGCCGCCACGAGGATCTGTGCTGAGTTGGTACAAGCTGGAAAACGCGTGTTTAGCATGTTTTATAGCAGGGGCTGAAAGGAGCTAGAATTGGCCCAAAACAACCAATGGACTACTAGTTTCTGGCTGAAACTTCACCAAATCGGACAGAAAGGCTGCTCAGTGCTTCCCACTCCCACTGGTAAGCAAAGAAACTTCCCTCCTCCCTAATAAGGCAATGAATCAGTAACAGGAACTAAAAACAAAGCCCAGGGATCAGCAACTCTGAAACTGGACTACTCTAGTTCAGTAAGGCAGGAAAACAAGAGATTTTTTTTTGTTTTATTACAGAGACAAGGAAAAAACAGACAGTAAATGCTATAAATGCTGTAAATCGGCTAGCACTTTAGTGTGTAGCCTACAGAAACAATTTGCAACAATTAGTAACTTAAAGTGCAATAAACAGTGTAAAATGCAGAAATCACTTAAAGTAGCAGTAAAACAGGCGAAATGCAGTCGCTAGCTTAAATAACAGTGGGAAAGCCACAAAAAATACTTATATCTGGTAGAAAGTCACTCTTTTAGCTCTCTGCTGCTTGGATCACTCTGCAGGCCACCACGAGGATCTGTGCTGAGTTGGTACAAGCTGGAAAAACGCGTGTTTAGCGTGTTTTATAGCAGGGGGCTGAAAGGAGCTAGGAATTGGCCCAAAACGACCAATGGACTACTAGTTTCTGGCTGAAACTTCACCAAATCGGACAGAAAGGCTGCTCAGTGCTTCCCACTCCCACTGGTAAGCAAAGAAACTTCCCTCCTCCCTAATAAGGCAATGGATCAGTAACAGGAACTAAAAACAAAGCCCAGGGATCAGCAACTCTGAAACTGGACTACTCTAGTTCAGTAAGGCGGGAAAACAAGAGATTTTTTTGTTTTATTACAGAGACAAGGAAAAAAAAACAGACAGTAAATGCTATAAATGCTGTAAATCGGCTAGCGCACTTTAGTGTGTAGCCTACAGAAACAATTTGCAACAATTAGTAACTTAAAGTGCAATAAAAAGTGTAAAATGCAGAAATCACTTAAAGTAGCAGTAAAACAGGCGAAATGCAGTCGCTAGCTTAATAACAGTGGGAAAGCCACATTCCGTGCAAACAGTTTAATATCTAAGATAGTATCTGAAATATTACTATATGTAGTGGGTATGAAAGAAAGCCCTTTGTTCAGGACTTCCAGTTCATACTTATCCAATGGTCTATGTGAGAGATTCCAAACTAGGTTGTTGTTACCTTCTCCCACATCTTCTTCAGAGTGGGTCCCTTCAACTCTCCTATTGGAGATTTTCTTTTTTTGCCTCCCCCTGCTCATAGAACAACTTCTTCCTCGCCTGTGCATGTTGGTAATACGGAAAGCAGTGGGATGTGAGGCACCGCTAGTATAAGTAGTAGTTGTTTTCCTACGAATAACAGGCTCAACAACATTATGGGAAGTGGAGGGCATGGTATAATTCAAATTTGACTCAGTAGTGATTTGAACATTATCCACTCCACTGACATCACTGTCAGAAATAACATGATTGACGTCTGCATGAGTATCTGCGTACACATTCTCTTTCTCTGCATTAACATCCTCACAGTTGTCATTGCTTGATACATTCCTACCATTATTAATTTCACCATTAACATTCATTACAGCATTTTTAGAGACATGTATACTATTACCATTAGATAGAATGCCTATGGAATTTAGAACAGGTGCAGGTAATGAACCATTGATTTTACCACTGTTACTCGGCCTATTAAAATTATTATGATGAGTAGTGTTTCTCGGTCAGGTAAAGACCTGGCCGTGTGTAAAATCATAAATATCCCTTTGATGCTTATGCTTCTTTTGTTCTAATAAGCGTCTCTCATATAGAGAAATGCTATCCAAAACACGTTCCATTAAAGGCTCAACAACAGTGTCTGTATAACATATATACAAGTCAGTTTGTTGTTTCTGAATCAAGTCTATTAAGTTCTTCTCTTCGGGAGTAAAAACTCATTGAGGAGAGACATGTAGCTAAGGCTCATGTCTATATTGAGCAGTTCCAGATAGGTTTCACCTGTTGTCGGCATCTTTAAAACACGAAGTCCACGTGGTATTATCCTCTTCTTAATACATGCCTTGAAATGAAAGCATTGTAGTTGAAGTCGTTTTAATTTCAGAAAATTGGTTTGAAGAACTGCAAACGCTTCATTCAGGGCATTGAAGTCAATGTTACTATGCTCTCTTCGCCAAGTAAGTCTGCCATGGTCTCCCAGTGGTGATACAAAAGAGAATAAGATAATAATATAAAAGTAATAACCCACACCACCGGAAAATAAATGACACTGAGCGTCCATAAAGCAAATAATGTCAAAAAGAAATAATAAAATGAGCTCAGTGACAACCTCTGGCAGTTGATAACAGTCACCATACGACAGTCTATTCAGACCAAGTTCAAATTATCCTTGTAGTTCAAAGCAATAAACGATGGATGTAAATCTTGTACGTAATAAAACCTTTTATTCAGTAACAGAAACAGGTAAGCGCTTTCACCAGAGTGTCTTCTTCAAACCTCAGTGATACAATCTAAGTAGATATGCACGCTATATATAGATAAATAGCTCTGCATCATAATGACATCACAATTGATTAATAAGTAAATACAATAATTAACTAATGAATGTGCTTACATTACTTAATACATTTCAACTAAGAACTGCATTTATAACAAAATTCTAATTAAAAATGCAAAAATAAAAATGCATGAGTAAAAATGCATATATGCATCTGTGCAAAAATGCCTATGTAAACTATATACAAATAAAACACAAATATATATATATATATATATATATATATATATATATATATATATATATGGTTCCCTATCAGAAGCCTGAAACACTATAAGCTTGAAAATCAAAATCCTGAAACCAAAAGCCTGAAAACTCAAAATCCTGAAAACCCAAAATCCTGAAAACACAAAATAGACATACTGACGTCATTGTGGCTTTGCTATTGTTAGCCCTGTGGTGTTAGGTCATGCGTTGGGTTCAGGTAAGTGTCTTGATTGGTTTTATGTTAGGGTTAGGAGCGGTTTAAGTGAGTTAGGGTTAGGGCGCAGGTTAGGCATGTATGCAATAGTGACAAAAATTAGGGTTAGGGGCGGTTTAAGTGAGTTAGGGTTAGGGCGCGGGTCAGATGAGTATGAGATAGTGACGGACCTTAGGGTTAGGGTTAGGGTCAAGGTCAGTCGGTAGATATTAGTGTCTTTGTATTGGCATATTAGCATTATTTGTGTTTTCAGGATTTTGAGTTTCAGGATTTTGGGTTTTCAGGATTTTGATTTTCAAGCTTATAGTGTTTCAGGCTTCTGATAGGGAACCATATATATATATATATATATATATATATATATATATATATATATATATATATATATATAGCAAAATAAACATGTATAAATACAAAGAGATAAATATATATGCATAACATAAAAAACCTAGGAACATAGATTATATTTCACTTTAAATAAAGCCTCCTGTTTTTAAGGGCTGGTTTATTAGGAATCTTCTCATTTAAACCAGGATGTAAGTGTGCTTTAAGTCTGATAATCCAGTCTGTTTCATTCCTCTCTGGTTTACATCCATCATTCATTGCTTTGAACTACAAGGATACTTTTAACTTGGTCTGAATAGACTGTCGTATGGTGACTGTTATCAACTGCCAGAGGTTGTCACTGAACTCATTTTATTATTTCTTTTTGACATAATTTGCTTTATGGATGCTCAGTGTCATTTATTTTCTGGTGGTGTGGGTTATATTATTATCTTATTCTCTTTTGTATCACCACTGGGAGACCATGGCAGACTTACTTGGAAATATTGTTGAATTACCTTATAATCCAGATAAAAGTTTAAAAGAAAAGACATCCCGTGCTCATTTTTTGGATTGCGTTACTAGTGACGTCAACCTGTTGCTGTCTTTTGCTGGAACAAGTACCGTAATATAGGAAGACCTTCTATATTGCCCACCTTATCATGAAGGGTTTCACATCTAGATCAAGAGAGGTCATTGTGCCCCTGTACTCTTCTCTTATCAGGCCAATGATTGAGTACAATGCCCCATTTGGGATGTATCTCACCCGACACCTGCAGCAGTTGGAAAGACCCCAAAAGTTCCTCACCAAGAGGATAAAGGGTCTTAAACATATGTCATATGCTGCCCAACTGAAAAAACTCCAGCTCTATTCAGTCGCATACCACCTATTCAGAGGTGATCTGTTCCTGACGTACAAGGCCATGTCCAATCCTGAATTAACGGACATGCTCCACCTCAGAAAATCCAAATCCATCAGAGCCATGAGAACAAGTGACTTAAACCTCATCACAGAAATAAATAGGACGTGCTGGAGGGACAGATTCATAACCCAGAGGCTCCCTACACTCTGGAACAGAATCCCAGTCCATGTTAGGCAGAGCCCCTCACTGACTCTATTCAAGAGAAATCTCGACGAGTGGATGGGAGATCGTAGGTTTACCCCGGGGGTCATCTCTGTGTCACTACTAGACAGAGGCATAGTAAACTAAACCCTAAAAGGGCATAGTATTCTCATCCTAAGGGGTGGTGTAAGTCACATACACTCTGGCTAGGCTTATAAATGCCTTAGGGCAGATAGCCTAGTACGAACCTATGAACCTATGTAAGTGAAGAGAGCATAGTAACATTGACTTCAATGCCCTGAATGAGGCGTTTGCAGTTCTTCAAACCAATTTTCTGAAATTAAAACGACTTCAACTACAATGCTTTCATTTCAAGGCATGTATTAAGAAGAGGATAATACCACGTGGACTTCATGTTTTAAAGATGCCGACAACAGGTGAAACCTATCCGGAACTGTTATATCGTTGGCAACAACTCAATATAGACATGAGCCTTAGCTACATGTCTCTCCTCAATGAGTTTTTACTCCCGAAGAGAAGAATTTAATAGACTTGATTCAGAAACAACAAACTGACTTGTATATATGTTATCCAGGCACAGTTGTTGAGCCTTTAATAGAACGTCTTTTGGATAGCATTTCTCTATATGAGAGACGCTTATTAGAACAAAAGAAGCATAAGCATCAAAGGGATATTTATGATTTTACACACGGCCAGGTCTTTACCTGACCGAGAAACACTACTCATCATAATAATTTTAATAGGCCGAGTAACAGTGGTAAAATCAACGCTTCATTACCTGCACCTGTTCTAAATTCCATAGGCATTCTATCTAATGGTAATAGTATACATGTCTCTAAAAATGCTGTAATGAATGTTAATGGTGAAATTAATAATGATAGGAATGTATCAAGCAATGACAACTGTGAGGATGTTAATGCAAAGAAAGAGAATGTGTACACAGATACTCATGCAGACGTCAATCATGTTATTTCTGACAGTGATGTCAGTGGAGTGGATAATGTTCAAATCACTACTGAGTCAAATTTGAATTATACCATGCCCTCCACTTCCCATAATGTTGTTGAGCCTGTTATTCGTAGGAAAACAACTACTACTTATACTAGCGGTGCCTCACATCCCACTGCTTTCCGTATTACCAACATGCACAGGCGAGGAAGAAGTTGTTCTATGAGCAGGGGGAGGCAAAAAAAGAAAATCTCCAATAGGAGAGTTGAAGGGACCCACTCTGAAGAAGATGTGGGAGAAGGCAACAACAACCTAGTTTGGACTCTCTCACATAGACCATTGGATAAGTATGAACCGGAAGTCCTGAACAAAGGGCTTTCTTTTATACCCACTACATATAGTAATATTTCAGATACTATCTTAGATATTAAACTGTTTGCACGGAATGTACAACTAAAATTGTTGTTTGATAATACAGCTAGTAATACTTATGTCCCACAGTTACGTAAATCTAGTACATTTGTCCCTAATTTACATCCATTAGTGGACGCATTTTGTAAAATTGTTGAAGAGGACATTTATACAATTTATAAAGATACATACATTGATACTAAGAAACATAATTTGTCTTTCCAGCAGAAAAAAGCTTTAACTAATCTTAGAAATAAGAACATTTCAATTAGACAAGCAGATAAGGGTGCCCCAGTAGTGGTACTAGATGCAAAAGAATATAATCGCTCCATGCGTGAGATGTTGAGTAATACTACCTTTTATTCACCTGTTAGAGAAAGTGATGTTCAGAAACATATTTCCAATGTGTACAGTACTTTATTTGATTTGTTAAAGAGTGGGATTATTACAACAGAAATGTTCAACTTTCTGTTGGTTGAGCATCCATTAACCCCTACCATCCAAGGGCTACCTAAGATACATAAAGACCCTATGCAACCACCTATGAGACCTATAGTGGCAGGGCGAGGTTGGGTTACTGAACCCTTATCGATGTATGTAGAGAAGATGCTGAGACCTGTAGTGAATTTGAACTCATTTATTCTTAAAGATACTAAACAGTTTCTACTCGACCTATACAGAGAAACAGTGGACATACCAGATAACATGCCTTACTTTTTAGTAACTATGGATGTTAAATCCCTTTTCACCATTATTCCCAATCAGCAAGGCATACAGGGTATTCATAATTATTTAACTAATTATACTGATTTCTTGGATACCAAGACTGATCGTATTTGTTTACTATTAGAAACAGTGCTAGAGAATAATATTTTTCTCGTTGATAATGAGCTATTTCTTCAAAGGGATGGCGTAGCTATGGGCACCTCTTGTGCCAATAGCTACGCCAACCTTGTGATGGCAGTATGAGAAAAAGATAAACTTTTTCCCTTATCTAGTTATAAAAAATTTGTTATATTTTACAGGCGATTTGTAGATGATTTGTTTTTTCTTTGGAAGGGTAGTGAGGTTGATTTAGATGAGTTTTTTGAAGAAGTAAATTCCCTCACTGATTATTTAAAATTCACTATTTCTATGTCATCTAGCAATATTTTTTTTTTAGATGTTTTTATTGAGCGCCTTGGTAATGGTAAACTAAATACAGGCATTTACAGGAAGCCATGTTATAAGAACACACTATTACATCGACAGAGTATGCATCCTGGATATACCTTTAACAATATAGTGATGGGACAGGCAATTCGAGCTTCGAGATTGAATCCATTACAGACTGATTTTAAGAGAGAATTAGCTGACCTTAATGATAGGTTACTTGCAAGGAAGTATAAAGCCAGTGAAATACCTCTAGTTTCTTGAGCACAGAGAATGTTAGGTCTAGTAGAGCGTGTCTATATTTCTCTGAGGAAGGGAATAATAGATACTGTGATACCAGCCAATTTGATAGTACTAGTACACCTTTACAGAAATTTTCATTATTTTACACACACACATAACTTCCATCGGATTAGAGATATACTAATTAAAAACTGGAATTTATTAATTGTTGACCCCCTCATTAAGGATATTGTAGGTGAGAAACCACAGTTCTTATTTAAAAATAAGAAAAATTTAATTAGACTTATATGTCATCCTAATAATACATGTTCGTTTGAATATAAGTCATACCTAGGAACTAGGCCTTGTCATAATTGTAATTTTTGTTCTTATATTTGTAATTCCTATCTTTTTGTACATCCTATTACCTCAAAAATATATAGATTTGACATAACAGCTGATTGTAATACTGAGCATGTTGTTTATCTTGCTCTATGTTCTTTCTATCTGTTCTGCCTTTTATGTTGGTAAAACTGATAGGAGACTTAGAGACAGGGTGAGAGAGCATCTATATCAGATACCTATCAAGTCTGGTATTAATGCACTCTCTAAACATATTTTGGCTACTGATGACTCACATTCGTTCAAGTTTATAGTTATATTCGTCAATATACCCAGTTTGAGAAGTGGAGATGTTAGGAATTTTACAGAGAGGAATGAAACAGACTGGATTATCAGACTTAAAGCACACTTACCTCCTGGTTTAAATGAGAAGATTCCTAATAAACCAGCCCTTAAAAACAGGAGGCTTTCTTTTAAGTGAAATATAATCTATGTTCCTAGGTTTTTTATGTTATGCATATATATTTATCTCTTTGTATTTATACATGTTTATTTTGCTATATATATATATATATATATATATATATATATATATATATATATATATTTGTGTTTTATTTGTGTATAGTTTACGTAGGCGTTTTTGCTCAGATGCATATATGAATTTTTACTCATGCATTTTTATTTTTGCATTTTTTTAATTAGAATTTTGTTATAAATGCAGTTCTTAGTTGAAATGTATTAAGTAATATAGACACATTCATACGTTAATTATTGTATTTACTTATTAATCAATTGTGATGTCATTATGATGCAGAGTTATTTATCTATATATAGCGTGGATATCTACTTAGATTGTATCACTGAGGTTTGAAGAAGATACTCTGGTGAAAGCGCTTACCTGTTTCTGTTACCAAATAAAAGGTTTTATTACGTACAAGGTTTACATCCATTGTTTATTGGTTTGAACTACAAGGATAATTTGAACTTGGTCTGAATAGACTGTCGTATGGTGACTGTTATCAACTGCCAGAGGTTGTCACTGAGCTCATTTTATTATTTCCTTTTGACACTATTTTGTAGTATGCTGACATCTTTGGGGGATTAGATGACTACACCCAGTTTGCAGTCATCAGCAAACTTGGTAAGCCATAGGCTGTCTATTTTCACTTGGATTTCTGAAAATAGATACTAAACAGTAGGGGGCCTAGCACAGATCCTAACACCATTGGTAACAGGTCTGCTAGTAGAAGTAGCACCCTTAATTTTCATTATATGTGTTCCATTTGTAAGCCAGTTGGCAACCCATCTAGTGACGTAAGGATTAATCCCCAGCTAGGCAAGTTTCTTAATGATGCCAGAGTGGAGGATTGTTTCAAAGACCTTGACTCGGTCGGGATTGACAGTGTGAACTGTTTTGCCTTCATCTAGGGCCTTGGTGACATTCTCGAAGAAGTACACCAGGTTGAGCAGGCAGGATCTGCCCTTAATGAAGCCACACAGGGTCAGGTCAAGAGTTTGTAGGTCACCTATATCCTTGTTGATAATGTCCATGATGATTCTCTCCATGGCCTTGCAGATAAGGGTTGTTAGGCTTATGGGTCTCTAGTTCCCTAGGTCGGTTGAGGTGCTCTCTGGCTGCTCAATTCTATCATTCCTAATTCTTGTCCACAAACTGAACTAGGGTCACCACTGTCACAGAGAAGAGTACTCCTTCTGAGTCAAAAAAAGCTTCTAGACTGCAGGATCTAGCACAAATTCATTAAAAGACACAAAATAATATAAGAAACAGCAGAGAGAAAAATAAATATGTGAGTATTCTTACAATAATAACATCTTCAAAGGAGAAGTCACAGCAGCAATAAAACAGGCTTCAACTCAAAAGCAAAGCTACAATCCTGTCTGAGTTTCTGTAGTACTCAATATCCCTGGTTTGTAGATGCTTACTAGGCTTGCAGTCCAGGTGACTGTTGAGGACCTTAGCCCAAATTCCCAGTGGCTCCCAAGCAAAATCTGGCTAACTTGACTTCCTCCAGATCACACACTAGGCAAATAACGGCTGAGGGAATCAAACCCTACACTGATTAAGTCAATACTAGTGTCATGCTGTTACCAAAAGTGATGTAGATTGGTGCCACAGGTAGGAACTTTCTTCAGCTCTTCCAAGTGAAAAGCAGTATGAACTTGCGCTAAACAAATACAGTGCATATACTTAATACACACACACATACATATATTTATGTATTTAAATATATATATATATATATATATATATATATATATATATATATATATATATATATATATATATAAATAAAACATATTTAACTATATCTAGCTATAGATGTCTGCATATTTACAGACTCAGAAAGACTTCGTACACATACATACACACAGGTGTGCACTTGCACCAACATCCAACACAGACACACATAAACTATAATTAATAGACAGATACAGGCAATCCAAATCTGTTTACAACACAGATAGTGAGCTATAAAGTAAATTACAAACTAAATTATGCATAATCATAGAACGCAGGCATTCTTCATGCAAAATCAAACAGGGGCTGTAAATGCATGCATTTATATGTGTGTGCAATGTGTGTAACCCATTACCACCCTGTCCCCCAAACACATAGCAGGCATGGTCTTAACCTGTCAACATCGCTATTGATTCTGTCATTGGGCTCATCTTCCCTAGCAATTTCAGCTTGTTAATTGTGTCTGAAGACTACTTGGAGGTACATATACATTATGCAAGTATATGTTGCAATGTAATGCATCAGTTATATAAATCACACCTCTCTCCTCAACCTGATCCTTTATTCCAACCTCTGAGTAAGTTTATTATGAAATATATACTTTCCTGATTTGCAAGGGAAACTCCATCAGTTCACATTTGGTAAAATGTCCATTGGTAGAATATTTTGGTAATGATTAAGGAGGGTTGACTTGAACATGAAAAGATATAATAAGAAGGAATCTAAAGTTCATAAAAGTGGGTACCATCACTGGAAATTTTACTAATGGCTTGAATCACACACAGCAAAACTTCACCGATTAAGGCTTTGCTGTTAACAAGCTAGTCCCTGTGATACAGTTTGATTCTGCTCAGCCTTCATTTGTCTACTGTATGATCTTCAGCATGTCACTTAATAAGACAGTGCTTGGGGCAAATGGGAATTTGGGCTGGATCCTCAATAGACATCCTACTACCTATGGCACCATTTTTGAAAAAGGTATTCCACAGCCATACCTGTCCTGCCATAGGCTGCTAGCGTTGACCATTGGTAAGAGTTTCACTTTAACCTGTTTATTTAATGGAAATGTATGTTCATGACCTGCTGCTAGAGCAATTGGATAACTGCTACCTATGCTAGCTTAATTTGTTAAAAGGGAACTCCTATGCTGTTGGTTTGTGAGTGCCTAGTTCGTTTACCATTTATTACTACCCATGCTTGCTGAATGTGTTAAAAGCAGAGCTCATATGCTTTTAGTTTGTGAGCGCTTACCCATACTTGCTTAATGTGTTAAAAACGGAACTCATATGCTCCTAGTTTGTGAGCACCTAGTTTGTGTACCATTTATTGCTCTTTTTTGGCATTGATAGCATGAGCCTATAACAAACTGTATATCTGTTTACAATTATATTGCTGCATAAGTACTCATGCTAGCTTAAATCTGATAAAAATGGAACTCACATGCTTCTAGTTGGTGAGCGCCTAGTCCGTTTACCAGTTATTGCAATTTTTGTAAATGACAGCGTGAGTCCATATCTCACTATATATCTTTTACACATTATTTTTTCTGTATAATTAATTTGTTCTTACAGAGTTTGCACTGGGAAAATGTGTGGTCAGTGGGTGCATGTGTAACGCAACCTGCGTGCTCTAGGGATACTTGCGAGTTAATCTGTTCTGTAAACCTGGGTGTCTCATTGCTGCATCCACTTAAAAACTGTGATTGCTGCCATTTTAAATGTGTTACATGCTCACAGATGTGCTGCTTGTGTGCTGAAACTGTTGCTGTGTCTGTTAGTATTAAATCTTCATCTGCCTTTTGTTTTACTTTGTTCCTGTAAAGCTCGGGTTTTTCACTGTTGCATGTATCTCTGCTGAAATTACTGCTTGGCTTAATTGTGTTAAACCTATCTGCTTCAGTTGTTCTTCCCTTCTTCCAACCTGCTATATTATCCCCTGCTGCTTCTCCTTCTTGTTTACTGGACCCTCTCTATCTGCTAACCACATTCTATACTGATCTTTTATTCTGGCCTCTCCCTCTATCCCCTCCTAAATTCCTAGCTACTGTTTCTGTTATATCCCCTCTCAGTAGCACAAATACTAAACTCGCTCTATGTTTTTCTCCCCTTCAGCTTATGAAGCCTTGCATTTCCCACCCCAAGGTGTTTCTCCTCAAAATCGCCCAGAATCACCACCTCTGAAATAAAGACAATTGGGACGCAACAAAGTAAACCTAACAGCTTAACATGCTGCTTCCCAAGACAAGTGTATGTGAAGTATCTACTGTTGCATCGGCACTGTTTTTGCTTAATAACCCTTAGTGTAGTGCCCCTTTGCATGTCTCTAGCAGCCTGCAGCGGTATTCATTCCCCCTGTAGCCCCCACTTTTTTCCTCTTTTGCTTCCCTAATTACAGTTACTACTTTTTTCACTAGGTGGCAGTATTACCTTGCTGGTTATTAGTCCTATCTCCAAACAGCACAAATCTGTGTTCAAAAACTAAAGCTTTTTCTGACATCTCTCTCAATACCTGGCTCGTAGTTCGAAATAAGCCCATAGCTGCCTCCCAGTATACTCTTACCTGGTTTGCTTGCTCACTGCCTGCTCCCTATTCGACTGATTGTTCATGGTAGGTAACATCCTGTCCTTGGCTCTACCCTACCCCCTACTACTTCAACCCCAATGCATTCTCTTATGCTCTAAAGAATATTAACTGGAACCCACTCAAAAATCTACCCCTGCAAAATGCTGTTACCCACTTCAATGTAACCTTCTTAAACCTGCTAGACTCCTTTGCTCCTTGGAAAACAAAACACACTAAAACTAACTCTGTCCCTTGGCTAACTAAGAATACCCTAACCATCATGAGACTCCATGATAAAGCTTGGAAATGCTACCATAAAACAAAAACTATTACTTCCTTTAATGAATACAAAACACTTCACAACAAAATAAAAAAAAAAAAACTTAACTCAGACAGCAAAGCCTATTTTTCCACTCTCCAAGCCCACCACAATAATAACCCTAAAAAATTATGGGATGGAATCTCCTCTCTTCTTAACCCAGGTAATAAAGAAAACCCTTGCCCTGACCCAAATGCCTCTGACTCAGATTTAGCTACTCAATTCAACTCATTCTTTATTGATTCCATATCCAAACTAACATCATCCTTCACTGATAACCATGTCCCCCCACAACAAGCTCATCATTTCCCCTCCTCCTCCAGTATCTCTAGCTCCCAACCTGCACCCTTCTCCATGAACCCATTCCCATCTCTACCATAAAAAAACTTATTCTAAAATTGAAACCATTCTCCAGTGCCCCTGATAAAATACCTTCCTAATTCCTTAAGATAGCCACAGAAGCCATTGCCTTCCCCATCTGCATCCTAACAAATTGATCAATTTCAGAAAGCCGGGTCCCCCCGCTCTGGAAAAAGACCTTTATTATTCCACTACATAAAGCCAGTAACAATAATGAAATCTCAAACTTCCGTCCCATTGCTATCTTATTTCCTATTTCAAAACTTCTCGAAAAATGCATCCACCTACAACTCTTACCCTATCTAATAAACAATAATCTTCTTTCTCCACTCAGCATGGATTCCGACCAGGCCATAGCACCACCACCACTCTCCTCTCCTTCCTAGAAACTGTAAACAAAGCCCATGACACTGGTCAGATTGTATCCACCCTCCTCCTAGACCTCTCTAAGGCCTTCAACACCATCTCTCATAACCTTCTCCTTACTAAGCTCTCTAAACTAAATCTTTCCCACTCCTCTATTAACTGGTTCACTAGTTAACTATCAAATAGGCAACAAGCAGTTAAGTGGAAAAAGCTACTTCACCATTCCTAAACACTCCCGCAGGCATGCCCCAAGGCTCAATTCTAGGGCCCCAACTATTCAGTGTCTTCATTAATGACTTTCACCTCACCATCCCTAATGCCAAACTCATCCAGTATGCCGATGACTCAACAATAATCTGTTCTGCAGCCTCCACCTCTTCCTTAGCAAAATTAACCCAAGATACCTTCTCCTCTACAGAACAATGGATGCTAGATAACCACCTAGCACTAAACGCATCCAAGACTAAACTAATGATACCCCCCCCCCCAAAAGCATCACCCTAGACAAAAACTTTCTCTATCACCAGCAAAAATAACACTCCTCTTGAAACAGTCTCCACTGCTAATTGTTAGGAATCATCGATGACAGACATATTCAGGTAAATATTAAAAAAACTCACAAGAAACTCGGTATGCTTTTATGCTTTATTGCCACAACAGTTTCCTCTCTCCCTCCACCAGACTTGTTCTTGCCAATACATACCTCATCCCTTCCCTCCTGTATGGTGCCTCTATCCTTACCAATCTGCAATCCTCCCTCAAAACTAAACTCTCCTCCTGTTACTATAAAATCTCAAAATTTGCAACTAGCCACAGATCCAATACCCATCACTGCATCTCCCTGCACCAACTGAACTGGCTTGAACTCCCCAATTATCTTACTTGTATCCAACTTATCCAGGTACACAAAATTATTTTTTGCCCCTCTCTCTGTCCCTCCCTTGCCTCTACCTTCCAAATGCATCGTCCAAACAGATGCCTCCGATCTAACTTACAAAATCTAATCGAGCTATATAAACCTGTCCGCCCTCCAGGCACACGTCTCCTATCCTTCTGCTTAGCACATCACTGGAATTGTCTCCCACCTCTTATGCATACCACTAACAGATCCTTCTTCTTAGCACGTCACTGCAATTCTCTCCCACCTCTTGTCTGTACCACTAACAGTCTCTCTATCTTTAAAACTTTACTTCACTCACACCTAATCTCACAATGGGAATGCTCTTGCTCTCATCCTATATAATATTCTACTATAATTCTCTCCCTACCTAACATATCTACTAATAGCTCTCTTCCCACATAACATCCTACTGTAATTCTCTTTACCCAATCATATCTACTAATAACCTAGCCCATAATCTCCTGAAGGAATTTGCATTTTTTTACTACCTTAATTTGTATAAAATGGAATTTTTCATAGGCTAGTTTATTGTAACTGTTATTACCATAATTCTCTTTCTATGTCTGATTAACTGTTTTGTACATTTTGTAAGAAATGTTATCATGTAATCTTGTAATTCTGAAACGTATTATACTTGTAATTACTGGAGCTTTTCTACCCAGGACTCCGTTGAAAATGGGTTCCTTGTGGCCCAATGGACTATCCTGGCAAACAAACTGCAGATAAATAAACATATATATATATATATATATATATATATATATATATATATATATATATATATATATATAATCACTCCATTCTGCCTTCTTTTCTTCTCTTTTTCTCTTAAACCTCACTCCTTCTCCTGAACATTATTCTGCAATGTTCCCACAAATTACATTTATTTTTATTAATTTGTTCCTTTATTTTTCTGACAAGTCCTCAATGTTCCAGTTCTTTCTTTTCTACAGTATTCAGCACTTCAAACAGCATTAGTCTAGATTTTAATTTCCTCTTTCTAGTGATTTTTTTGGCAGGTAACAGAATTAAACACAATAAGGGCTTACTGTGTCCATGCAATTCAGATCATGTGCCCCAGCTCAAAATAATCATATCCTTGGGGGTTACTAAGATGGCTGCACATTGAGTAACAACTTAACTCTAGCTCTCCCACTGTGAAAACAAAAACTCAGCAGAGAAGGCCAGTAAACTTTTTGTGTCTATGGGTAAATTTCAGTAACTGGCTAATGCGTGTTGCCTGGATGCCAGGAAAAAGAAGTACAGAGGACATAGAAAAAAAATCAGCTGCAAAAAGTGAAGAAGAAACACTACATTAACTGGGGAAAGTTCTGCAGCTGTTCAGCAAAAAACAATGCAACCTACAGACATGGCTTCCATTAACCTACAAGAAGATATAAGAAGTTGCACACAGACCTGGTTAAAATAAATGAAACACTGATGGAGTACATCAACACAAACAACAAAAGGCTGGAAAATTGTAAGAAGCTTTAAACAGAAATTCAGATGAGGTGATAAAGCTGCAAAAATCGGAGGTTGAATGAAGAAAAGGCTGAATAAATATGAAACTGCTCAGGAAGAGATGTTTAAAAAATAATAGAATTGGAGGACAAAGCACGTAAGGAAAACATGAGATTTTCAGCTATACCAGAGAAGATGGAAGGAACAGACTGCATTAATTTTATGAAAGCACAAATAAGTAACTCGATTGGTATTTCAAATTGGTTCAGTAATATCCGTACTTATGGGGACATGATAAATTGAAATATTTAGAAATATGGATTAAAATGATTCTGGTGTGGCAACTAAGGATATGCGGGAAGAGACTAAACAAAAGATAATACAAAAACTGAGAAAATGGAAGCTTTGTTATATGGATATGGATAGTAAGATACAAGCAGTTAAAATGTTTTTAGTTCATTTAGTCTAATACACAGGTCAGGCACATTTTTATCAACCAGAGGAGAAGTTGTGGATAGCAGTTAAAGAGATGAAGAATTTATCTAGGAGAGGAAGACAGCAAGAGTCAAGTGGGACAAGCTGATTCTTCCAGTAGAACAGCAGGAATTGGTATTACCGAGCTACACAGTCAAGGCTCCTATAAGCTGCAGTGGTGCAGCGGTAGTGTTGTTGCCTCACAGCAAGAGGTTCTCCCATTCGATTCTCGGATGGAGCGCCTTCTGTGTGGAGTCTGCATGTCCTCCCCGTGGTTGAGTGGTGTTCGAAAGACATGCGTAGAATGGGCATGCCTTCGCTGAAGGTTGGGCATCGAGCTGGCACCTCGGCACCCATAAAAAATCTACTGCCAATCATTAGCGGACCGGAGTTCCGCTGTGGCAACCCCTAACTGGGAAAAGCCTAAAGAAGAACAGTCAAGGCTCCTATAAATAGCACAAGCAGAAAATTATAATTCATAGTGGAAAGGGATGATGATGAAATGGGGAAAGCTCAAGAAACAAGTAGAGACTAGGATCTTGGATGCAGACCTTTAAGGAGAATAACAATAATCATACATAATTTTATATCCATAAAGTAGCAGAAACTATCATAAGAACTAAGCCAACATGGGAATGGAGAAAGGAGATTCTGCCAATAGGGATGACTGCAATTAGGGATACAGAAAATAGGCCAGAGGGGGCTGGAATTTACTGGAGAAAACTGGCAATGGAACCAAGGTATTGGTGGCAAATAACTAGTGAGAGAAAGATGATAGAATGGGAAGACGCCAATAATTTATTTGGACTGCAGGTTAGAGACTGACTTCCCTATCATGGATTGATATCAGAGTATAGGCAAAGAGAAAGAAACAGGGGGTCCTAAACAAAAGACCAGCACTGGTAGAGTTTTTAGTAGGCTCTAGAACAGAATCTGCTATTAAAAAGGAATAATTAGTACAGCATATACAACATACTGCATGATAAGTATAAGAATCAATCAGAGAAAGTTAGAAAGGATTTGGAAGAGAGACTGGATAAGCAATTCACAAAGAAACAAAGGGAGGATATATGTATATCTCCTAAATATACAACAAAATCTAGAGGATTTAGAATTTTTGCCTGTAAATGTTTATGTAGATATTTTTATATCCCAAGTAGACTCCAAAGAATTTTTCTTCAGGTGGACAGCAAATGGTGGAGGTGTAACAGGGAAGAAAGAGGTAATGTATGTATGGGAACATATTTTCTGGGAGTGTGGTGAGTTGGAAGACTTTAGGATTCCCTGCAGGATGCACTGTCAGGATGATGGGTGGGCAGATTGGTGTGACGAGGGAAATAATTTTTATGAGGTGTGGTACAGAATCAGAATTGCCTAGAAATGGTAATGCCTTGCTGTGACCAATTATGGTGGCTGCTAAAATCTAAACTAACTATACTAGAAGTAGTGAATATAGTAAAAGAGATAAAGCAACTGGAATTGAGATGTTTAGAAAAGGATAGGAGCAAACTACACAGGAAAAAAATGAGAATTGTGGTAACAATACATACAGGGGAGGAATGAGGTTTAAAATATATATGATTGCCTATATCATAAGTGATTTGATAAAGATGATTTTTATTTAAAAAGGGTAGGAATTTAATAATCTATGCAATGTTGCTTAGGTTATATGATATATAGCAATATATGTGAAGTATAATGTTTGTAAATGAGAGCGTGTTAATACAGTTTGATTAGTTTTATTTAATGTAAATTTGCCTGTTGCACCCAATCTTTCTGACAGAGTACACTTTAAGGATTTTGTTAAAATTTGCCAGTTCATTACACTCCCAAAAACATGCTCACAGTTACCTCTGTCTTCCCAGTCACACCTCCAACATTTGCTGTCTACTTGAGGAAAACAAATGTTGAAATCTACATGGATTATAAAATACTTCCAAGCAAAAATCCTAAACCTTCTGGACTTTATTGCATACGCGGGAGCCATAAACATGTCCTCCCACTGTTCTCTTATAAATTGCTTTTCCAGTCTCTCTTCTCAATCTTTTCTATCCTCCTCTGACTGATTCTTATAATTATCATGCCATATTTTACATGCCCAACTAATTATCCCCTTTTGAGCAGCAGTTTCTGTTCTATATTTAACTAAAATCTCTACTACCAAAACAGGTATTTCACTTAGGACCATCATATCCCTTTATCTTTCTCTACACTACTGATATCATTCCCTGATAGGGAAGGCTGTCTCCAATACCTTGGTTCCTTTGCCAGTTTTCTCCAGCAAATTTCAATATCATTTTCCCTATTTCTGTACCCTAATTGCAGTCATCCTTGTTGGCTTAGTTCTTAGAATACTTTCTGATACTTTCTGAATATATTATTCTGCATGGTGGTTATTATTCTCCTTAACGATTTGCATCCAAAATCTGTCTCCTTACTCTTGAACTCCCCTCCCCACTTCATCACCATCCCTTTCAACTTTGAATTATAACTTTCTACTAGTATTATGTATACAAGCCTTGACGGTGTAGCTCTAAAATATCCCTTCAAATCAAGTAATCCTACACAACTTTGTTCTGTTGGGAAGATCAGTTCATTCAACTTAACTCTTGCCTTCTTTCCCTCTCAGATAGTCATTTAAGTCATTGTTAATTACTGTTTACAACTTATAAAAAACATACCTGACCTGTACTTAAAACTAAAGGGCTTCAAAACATTTTCACTGTTTGTACCTTACTATCCATATGCATAAACAAGAATTCCCAGTTTCTCAATTTTTGTATCATTTTTGTTTAGCCTCATCCCACATATCCTTAACTGCCATAACAGAAGCCTTTTTAATCCATACTCCTAAATAATTCATGTTATCATGTCCACATAAATATCTATATTGCCAAACTAAGTCATGCATGGGTACATAATTTCTAGCTATAACCTTTGTTTTATCTTCATTAATTTTATATCCTGAAAAGACTTGAAAATGTCTCATAATGTTCCACAATACAGCAATGTCTTTTCTGGATTAATAAAGTACAAAATAATACCATCTGCAAATAAAAACAACTTTTCTTGTTTACCATGCCAGTTATATCCTTGCATTTCCAATTCCCTGATTTTCTTTGCCAGTGGTTCTACATAAAAATCAAACAACACGGGGGGGGGGGGGGGAGAGAGGACATCTTGCCTAATTACTTTGTTCAAACACAAATTATCAGAGAGGGAGCCCCCACCTTAATTCTTGTCTCCGATCCTTCCTATAATCTCCTAATTAACCTTGTAATTGCTTATATTGCCTCACTCATAAAATCCTAGCTTACTCTGTTGAATCCTTTTCTCAGCATCAAGACACAATAACAATGTATTTTCTTACATTTTGCTTCCCTCTAGATCATTATTCTTATATTAATGCTGTCAAATGTTTGCCCTCCACAAAACACATTGATCCATATCTATGAATTTTGGCAATGCCTTTGCTATTCTTTTAGTTAGAATAGGCATAAGCATATTATAGTTATGGTTTAAAATTTAAGTGGGTCTATATGAGACGGATAAGTTTTGAGGCTTTTATTTATTGACAGCCAAAAAAAAAAATATATATATATATATATATATATATATATATATATATATATATATATATATATACACAGAAATAATTTTAAACAGAAAAAAATAATTTTCCTCTGAAAAAATGATAAAATGATGGCAGTCCCAATGAGGAAATATTGATAGCTGATTATCAGTCATTTGAAGCCCGAAGGGAAGACCACACTTTGTCAAAAAAGTTCTGAAGCTTTGATGCCCTAACAGCTGTCTTTATACGGCCCACCTTTTGATGTACAGTGGTTATAGTACATGTAAGGTGCCCTAAAGCTTTGGAAGCTGTCTGGTTGGTCCACTCATTGGTAGAATATCCCATATTGATCTAATGATGAACATCACATCATTTTATTCCATCTTTAAATTTTGGAAGCCAACTATTCCATACCTAAAGTACACATTACTCAATTTCTGTACAATTAAAATATCTGAAATCCATATCCTTTGAAGAGTTACCTTTTATGCACATAGTATAACTTTATTCACCTCACTAATAACTATGCGTCTGTGTTGTCTGTTTCCATCCTTCCTCAAATGATGGGTCCCTAATCCATATATACACATATATAAACTACAAGAAAAACCTAGCAAAGCTAGAGTTTTCACTGTATGGTACCTTAAACCTCCTGTAATAGAAGCACGTGTGATATATGCAAATGACCCCTTAAGGATATCAAGTGATTCAGCTATATGGCTTCTGAATGTCCATCTACCTCTCTCTCTCTCTCTTTCACATATATGTATATACATGGATCCCATTCAGAAGTTTGAGTCTTCATAAAGTTGAACTTCATATGGTCAAGACCATATGAATGACTTTCCGAAAACTAGAACGTCGGAAAACAGAAATCTATGTTTTTTTATATGTTTTTGCAGGGGGACAAGCCCCCCCCCCCCACACACACACACACACACCACACACTGACACCTTCCTGCATATTATATATACCAAATCCGAGATCACACTATAGTGAGGAAAAGGGTAAATTCTCCTAGCCTCAATGTACCACAATCTCCATTCAAAGGTTCATTTTCAGAAAGCCGATCATATGGTCTCTAACATATGAAGTTCGATTTTCTAAAGTCTTGAACTTTTGAAGGGGATATATATATATATATATGTATATATATATATATATATATATATATATATATATATATATATATATATATATATATGGTTCTACCTGACTTAGTCGACAGCGTAGAACACCGACAATGGAATCCCGAGCTCCAGAAGATCGACAATGAAGAAGACCGACGCGAATCGCGAGTGCCAGAACATCGACAATGCAGAAGACCGACACGACGGATGACAACACCGACGCCGAGGATGCCAACATGGGAAAAGGCTGTGTGAGTATGCGGTAGTGACGGACGTTAGGGTGCGAGTCAGGTAAGTGTGGATATTGACGGTCTGTGGGGATAGGGGTGGGTTAAGTGAGTTAGGGTTAGGGAGCGGGTTAGGTAAGTGTCTGTAGGGATAGACTTTGGGATAGGCGGGTTAAGTGAGTTAGGGTTAGGGAGCGGGTTAGGTAAGTGTGCGGTAGGGATAGACTTTGGGTTAGGGGCGGGTTAAGTGAGTTAGGGTTAGGTACGTGTGTGATAGTGACGGACCTTAGGGTTAGGGTTGTCGATAGTTGTGTATGTAAGGTTTAGTGTGGGTTTGTAAGGATTTTGGTGTGCTTGTGTTGTGTGTGTGGTTTGTGGAATGGGGATGTGTTTTGTTTTTTATTGTTGTTATTGTGGTGTGTGCAGTGTATGGGGTTTCGTGTCTGTGTACCGTCGGTTATTTCATTGTCGGGTATGTGAGGTTTCGTGTTAATGCACTGTCGATTATGTGGTGTCGGTGATGTCGTTGTCGGTGTTGTGTGGTTTCGACTATGTCAGGTAGAACCATTTTTATATATATATATATATATATATATATATATATATATATATATAATGTGTGTGTATTAGATATAGATATACATATATAGATGTTTATATATCAGTACAAAAAGAGAGGCATAGTACCAAAACAAAATGGAGGGATTAAAGGAAATCTGCTCTGGATATGCAGAGGACCAAAAAGGATGGAGCAAAATAAATCTGCTCTGGAGCTTCAACAATGTGAAGTCTTGCACTATAGACAAACCAAGAGATCATACCAGATGCTAACAAGCAGAGTCTTCCATAAAATGGAAGTAGGAAGGACAGAAGGAAGTTGAGGAAGGACAGAAACAGAAAACACAGATCCATCCTTATGATGAGTATGTAAATTTGGGTCTATATTACCAGATCAAAAACCCATTTCAGCGAACACCAGAAGACCGACACATATAGCGTGAACTATGGTAAAAGTGAACATTCAAAACCGTGAAACACGAAATGTCGAAGTGTCATGGTTGGCCCGTCTGTGGTATAGCTCCGTAAGGTAAGTGTGCGATAGTTACAGATCTTAGGGTTAGGGTGCGGGTTAAGATAAGTGCATAGACAGGTAATTTGTGTAAGGTTTATTGTAGGGTTAGAAGTAGGGTTTTGTTAAGTGTGTGTGTGGATTATTTGTTTTGTTTGGGTATATGTCTGTAGGGTAAGTGTGCGATAGTTATGGACCTTAGGGTTAGGGTGTCGGTTAAGGTAAGTGCATAGATAGTAATGTATGTAAGGTTTAGTGTAGGGTTAGAAATAAGGTTTGGTTAGTGTATGTATGTGTTTTATTTACTATGTTTGGGTATGTAGTTTGTAGCATGCGGTGGTGTTGGCCGACTATGATGGTTCAAGATTTGAAAATTTGCGGTTTAGGGGGTTCGGTGTATTTGCAGTTTGCGCTATACGTGACGGTCTTGTGGTGTTCGCTGAAACGGGTTTTTGATCTGGTAATACAGACCCATAATTTTCACACCTGAGGTTGCTTTTCATCCATCCCACATCTGATGGACAGTTTCCAGCTACTTGGTTCCCAAGGTGGTTTTAGGGAAGGATATTCCATATGATGGCAGAATTGAAAGCCACCCTATCCCTGGAAAACAAATCAACTTTGTAATGAGAAAATAAAGTCATGAACATTAGACCAAGTGGCAGCAGCACAAATGTCATCAACTGAAGCCCTAGAAAAGAGGGCAGAAGAAATTGAAAGGGAACTTGCCAAATATGCCTTTGGTTGCTCCTGTAGAATCAAACCTTTTCCTTATACAACTGAAAAATGCAGTTAGTTACCTATTTTGCTATGGTAACTTTTGACACAGCTTGGCCCAACATAGCTTTGGAGAAGGATACAAACAACTGGTCTGATTTCCTTAAGGATTTGGCCCTGTGAAGATAGAAACTTAATTGTGCACATCTAACAAATGAAGCATGTATTACTGGTGAAGTCTGGAAAGAATACTGGCAAAATACTATGCTCAGCAGTGTATGTGATTTACATGCTAAAAGTTATGCAAGCTGTGTGTATCATATGAGTGACAAAAACTGTTGGTTGACTTGTCAATGCCAGATATAATGATAACATAAGTAAGTAACAGCAATATGTATTTAGGTTTTGGTTTGAACATAGCAGAAGACAGCAGAAAAATAATGATTTGATGATGTCATTTTAATTCTTCTTCGACCTGTGGGTTTTGGATCTCAATGTTTCTTTGTGAATTGTTTATCCAGTCTCTCTTCCCAATCATTTCTAAGCTCCTCTGATTGACTCTTACAGTTATCATGCAATATTTTATATACTCTACTAATTATTTTGTTCTTTAATGTCAGCTTCTTTTCTAGATTCTACTAAAACTCTACCAGTGCTGGTCTTTTGTTTTAGGATCCCCTATTTCCTTCTCTTTGCCTATACTCTGATATCATTCCTTGATAGGGAAGGCAATCTCTAACCTGCAGTCCAAATAAATTCTTGGCCTCTTCCCATTCTATTACCTGTCCCTCTATAGTTATTTGCTCCTAATACCTTGGTTCCTTTGCCAGTTTGCTCCAAAAAATTAAAGCCCCCCCCCTCTTGTTTATTGTCTATAGCCCTAATTACAGTCATCTCTATTGGCAGAATCTCCTATTTCCATTCCCGTGTTGTTTAGTTCTTAGAATACTTTCTGCTACTTTACTGATATAATATTCCGTATGATTATTGTTATTCTCCTTAAAGGCCTGCATCCAAAATCACAGTCTCTCCTTGTTTCTTGAACTTCCCCCTGTTTCATCATCATCCTTTTCCACTTTAAATTATAGTTTTCTGCTTGTGCTATATATAGCAGTCTTAACTGTGTAGCTGTCTGCTGCGTTAGTAATCTAGGTTTACATTATCAAACCGCCAGGAAGCTTACACCACAAAGTTCGAATAAATCCAAAAGCTGGTCTTTATTGTAGAAAAACACCACACAAGAGTCACGTATCACAAGCGCTTTCGCTAGGATATTCCTAGCTTTATCAAGTTGCTAAAACATTCTGAAACATCAGCTTAAATAGCTGCTTGTGTTAATTAAACAATCATAATACAATTAAAAAACTAATTGAATACCATTCATTTACTTAGGGAACCTGCCTACCAAATACATAAAGAATTATGTTGACAGTTCAAATGGTATTGCATAGCATGATTCCCTACAATTAAAAACTTGCCATTACCTATTCTATCTTATATTAAAAATTTTTACTATGCACATTTAAAATTTTATTAAATCAATTTAAATAACACATTTAGGTGTGCTCGTACTTGCGCTATCCAAACTTTACAAAATTGCATGCTTATGAATAAAAGTTCACAATAAACATATCAAAAATGCATAAAAGCATAAAAGAGCAGGTAAAAAATGGGTAAGGAAAGCATATGTATGGGCCGATAATCCCCCTGCCTATGCTACTAAATGTAAAATGATACCATCAGTATAAAACCTATTTTAAAATTAAGAAGGGCCAGATTATGAGCATAGCCCATTTGTGATAGCCCCTATACATCTAAAAGACTTTGCTAGGGGAAGTTAGTAGCATAGGCAGGGGGATTATCGTCCCATACATATGCTTTCCTTACCCATTTTTTACCTGCTCTTTTATGCTTTTATGCATTTTTGATATGTTTATTGTGAACTTTTATTCATAAGCATGCAATTTTGTAAAGTTTGGATAGCGCAAGTACGAACACACCTAAATGTGTTATTTAAATTGATTTAATAAAATTTTAAATGTGCATAGTAAAAATTTTTAATATAAGATAGAATAGGTAATGGCAAGTTTTTAATTGTAGGGAATCATGCTATGCAATACCATTTGAACTGTCAACATAATTCTTTATGTATTTGGTAGGCAGGTTCCCTAAGTAAATGAATGGTATTCAATTAGTTTTTTAATTGTATTATGATTGTTTAATTAACACAAGCAGCTATTTAAGCTGATGTTTCAGAATGTTTTAGCAACTTGATAAAGCTAGGAATATCCTAGCGAAAGCGCTTGTGATACGTGACTCTTGTGTGGTGTTTTTCTACAATAAAGACCAGCTTTTGGATTTATTCGAACTTTGTGGTGTAAGCTTCCTGGCGGTTGATTTGTTCTTGGTCCTGTTCTTTGGTTTTGGTTTAGGTTTACATTATGTAAAATTATGTTAAACTTCACTTTATGCTGCTATTCTGTTCTGATATAAATATCTTCTCTTAAACTGATTCACTGAAGACAGATGGTGATAAGGAACCTCTTTAACACACTATATTGAGTTTCAAGAAGGAGCAGAATGCACTTATTTTTTTTCTTGGGAAAGCAGATCAAAACAAATGACATAGACAATTACTTGCAGGCATGGGACATACAATTGAAGTAATGAATATATGAATAAATGAATTGCACAGAATCATCAAACTACTTTCATCAATATTAACATAACTATGATATTTTTGTGAGAGATGGTTTGAAAAGATAAACACTGACTTTGTTATCACTATCCACATCAATTAGCATGACTGAGTCCTGAATTAGAGTGCATCTGCTTAAGCAGAACACAGAATAGTGCTCACAAGACCCTACTATTCAACACTGAGTGTGGTACCTGCTACTAAGGCAAGGTTCTGCTTGTGCATGCTTATATTAACATAAAATGATGCTTCTGTTACTAAAACATTGAAAGTATCATCAGGAAAGGGGCAAAGACCTGCTATAAGCAGAGAAGCATTGTACCACTGACAGCTTATGCAAATTTATACATACCTACCTTTAACCTACAGTACTTTTATATAGCAGCATCTCCCTTTTTTACAATCACATCTCCAGTTCTCATTCAGTGTCATTCTCCAAAAAGTTAACGGTCATGAATCAGCTGCACAGTAAAACAAGAAGTTATGTACTCACCATAACGTTCGATGCATGTGGTCCATCTCGCCTCACATTCTTACCCATGGGTTCAGAGCCGAATGTCGGCTCCGACTCGGCAAACTTTTCTAGCTCAAAGTCTTTCTATTGGCTGGGCTAAGATGGTATCCCATGCTGCACTGCTCTCTATCCCCAGATCTAGTTTGCTGTGAGCCCCAGCACTCATTCTCCGTGCATAACAACACCTAAAGAAAGGAAAAACAAACCAACAATGAAGGAAGCTCTGAAACCAGACCTAACCTCCAGATCCTCCAGGACGGGGGAAGGTAAGTAAGAATGTGAGGCGAGATGGACTACAAACATCGAATGTTATGGTGAGTACATAAGTTCTTGATGTTATGTAGTCCGATCTCGCCTACATTCTTACCTGTGGGACAGCGTTCCTAGCACCTAAATCCTGGGAGGCTCAGTGGAAAATACTCCTGAGCACTGTGGAACCAAAGGAAGACCTGCCCCTAGATACCACATCCAACTTGTAATGAGTAACAAAGGTGTGAGGAGATGGCCAAGTAGCCGCAGCACAAAATCGTCCATAGACAATCTGGCCTGATAGGCCGTAGATGTAGATACAGACAGAGTAGAGTGAGCCTTCACCCAGAACGGTAAATCTTTACTCCCTGAGGAATAAATTAAAGAAATACAACTGGAGATCCACTTGGGCGGTGTGACTTTGGAGACAGGAGACCCAATTCTGTTTTTCGAAAAGGAAACAAACAACTGATCAGATTTTCTGAGGTCTTTCGTTCTGTGTAGATAAAAACGTAATTGTCTGTGTACATCCAAATGATGAAATTTGGATTCTGCCTTGTTTGAGAACTGGGGAAAAAACACTGGCAATTCAATAGATTGATTAAGGTTACTGATTTGACACCACTTTGGGAAAAAAAGGAGGGGTTCAGTCTGAGAGAAACCCTGTCTTTATGAAAAATCAAATAAGGGGTTTGATTGATAAAGCTTGAAGCTCCGAAATGCATCTGGCTGACGTGATGGCTACTAAAAAGGCAGTCTTCCAAGTTAAGAATTTTAAATCACAAGTGGCTGCAGGCTCAAAGGGGGGTGAAGTAAGAGCCTGTAGAACAAAGTTTAAGTCCCAAGGCATGACAGGTTCCGATACCGGAGGACAAAGTAACAGAGTGCCCTTCAGAAAAGCCTTACAGAGTCTGTGTGCCATCAGGCTAGGCTCGTTTGTGACATGAAAGGTAGAAATTGCAGCCAATCGGACTTTAATGGTTGCAGCCGCTGAACCCTGTTTAAAGAGCATAGACAAGAACTCCAATACAGACTAAATTGGAGCCGTGCAAGGGTCAATCTTTTTGGTATGTGCCCAGATTGAAAACCTCTTCCATTTACTGTAATAAATCTTCCCGGTTGAGGGCTTATGAGAGGAAGATAAAATATGAACCACCTTCGGTGAAAAATGATGAAGCCTAACTAATGACAGAAGTGGAGTAGCCAGGCTGTCAACTGGAGGGTCCGAAGAGAGGGATGGAGCTGCCCTGACATGTGTGTCAGTAAGTCTGGTTGTGGGTCCAGAATCCAAGGAGCGTTCATGAGATAGGATGGAGAAAGGGGAAACAAATTTGATGAGGCCAGTGTGGGGCAATCAGAATCATTCTGCTTCCCAAGGATTGTGCTTTCTGAATAAGCTTTGACAGCAAGGGGACTGGAGGGAAGGGATATAGTAGACCGGAGGGCCACTCGTGGACTAGAGCATCCCTGGGTGACTCCCCTTGAGGGGGGATCAACGTGAAGTAGCTGCTGCATTTGGCATTGAGGGGGCTGGCAAAAAGGTCGCAGCAAGGCTGACCCCACCTGCGGAAGATCTGTTCCGCAACTTGACAGTTCAGTGACCACTCGTAAGGCATCAGAATAGCTCTGTTTAGCCTGTCTGCGATCACATTGGACTTGCCCAGAATGTGCATTGCCACCAGAAAATGTTGGGAAGACACTGCCCACTGCCACACTCGCATGGCCTCTCTGCAAAGGGGATAAGACTTGGTACCTCCCTGCTTGTTCAGATACCACACCACTGACATATTGTCTGAGTGGATTGCAATAGTCCCGAGAGGAAGAAAACTCAGTGCTTGCAAAGCTAGTAGCACCGCTCTCATCTCCAGGACACTGATATGTAGATGCATCTCCTGCTCTTGCCACGTGCCTTGGACTGTCCTGCCTAGATAATGCCCACCCCACCCCATCTGGGAGGCATCCGTGGTCACCGTGGCAATCAGGGGCGCAGGAACGAAGGGCTTTCCTGCATTCAGGTTGTCAGTGCGAAGCCACCAACTGAGATCCTGTTTCCACCTGTCTGTGAGTAGAATAGGGTGAGAAAGTGGAAGACGTTGAAGTGACCACTGGGCAAAGAGAAGTCACTGAAGGATCCTCATATGTAACCTTGCCAGAGGGACTAACATAATCGTCACAGCCATTGTCCCCAACAGTTGGAGGACCCATCTTGCCTTCGCTCTTCTCAGAGGGAGCAAGGTGGGAACTTGTTGTTGTAGGACTCTGATTCTTTCCTGTGGTAGAAATGCCTGCATGAGGACGGTGTCTAGTTCTGCACCTATAAAAGTGACATGCTGTGAGGGTAACAAGGCAGATTTTTCCCAGTTCAGTGTGATGCCCAACTGTTGACATAGGTTGATAGTAGCGTCCCTGGTCTGAATTAGTAGATGCCTGGTGGTGGTAGTAAGGAGCCAGTCATCCAGATATGGAAACACTTGGAATCCCTGACGTCTCAAGTGAGCAGTCACCACTGCCATGCATTTGGTAAACGCCCTGGGGGCTGTGGTGAGACCAAAGGGCAGGGCTCAAAACTGAAAATGACTGGCTCCCAGCTGGAAGCGCAGGTGACTTCTGGATGCCTGGTCCATCTTTATGTGGTAGTAAGCATCCTTGAGGTCGATGGAGCACATCCACAATTCTTTTCCCAACAATGGGAGAATAGACTGCAATGTCACCATTCGGAACTTGGACATTTGCACATGGGTGTTCAATTGGCTGAGATCCAATATGGGTCTCAGGTCACCTGTCCTTTTCGGCACCAAAAAGAATCTGGAGTAAGTCCCTAATCCGATCTGGTCTGAGGGGACATGTTGGATGGCTCCTTTTTCTAGCAGCTTTGAAACTTCGGAAGCTGCATAATCTCTTTGACTGAGTGGAACATCCAGGATTTTCTTGATTGGGGGGGGGGTCTGACGAGAAGGGGATGACATATCCTCCGGAAATTATTTGTAAAACCCATTGGTCCTGGGTGATGTCTTGTCAGGCCTCCGGGTATAATGAGATTCGACCCCCGACTGGCTCCGGAAAAGCACAGTCGGGCCTCCCATCAGGAGCGGCGATAGGGAGAACCACAAAAGGAATTGCAGTCTCCCGAGTTGCGGGGGCCTCCTCTGCCCCTAGGGCGGCATCTCCCTGAATAACCACCCGCTCCCCTGCCTCTGGAGGGGGGCTCACCTTGTGCACCAGGAAAAAACCTCTGTGATTTCTTGAACCACATTTTGCCACCCCTCTGGGTCTTGGTATAAGGCCTAGATGGAAGGGAAAAACGGACTCCTACAGCAGACAGAGTTTTTCCCTCCTGCTTGCACCTGGTGAGGGTGTCTTTCACCTTGGTTCTGAACAAAGAGGATCCATCAGAAGGGGCATCGGTGAATGAAGACTTGAAGGCCTCCGCAAAATGACAAAGGCGCATCCAGGCCTGCCTCCTAAGAGCAACTCCTGAACTTGCTGCCCTACTCGCTCCTTCGGCTGCATATGAAATCAGCCTCATGGAGGAGTTTGCAATGGAATTGAGGGTAGACATCTGAGCGTTGACCATCTGGGCCACCGCCTCACAAATGTTACCCGTAAGAGTATCTCCAAGCTCCTTGAGGAGATCTCACTGGAGCAGTGTAAAGTGAGATAAATAATTCAGTGACTGTAAGGTAAAGGTCGCTGAAGAAAAGGTACACTTCCCGTACCGGTCCATGGTCCTAGACTCCTTGTTAGGGGGATGGGAGGTGGAAGAAGTCTCGGCTAATTCCTTCTGAGTGGCAGCTGCCATCACCATGGCATCCACAGGGACTCTCTTGGACAGAAAATCCTTATCAGGAGGAGCAGACAAAAATTTATTGGGTCTCCTGGGGATTGGGTCCACAGAGTCAAGGTTTCCCTCACCCTTCGACAAACCAAATTCAGAAGCTTGTCGAAGGGTGGAGATACCCAGGAGGTGGAGGGCTGAGCACCAAAGGCCTTCAGGAAGACCGACTCCTCCTCGGAGGGGGCTTTGGATGGCCAGTCACCTCTTTGTTTCAAAATCTCTAGGATGTCAGAGAAAGAAACATCCTCAGAGGATGACTTGGGAGACCCCTCCGATTCTTTGAAGTTGGTGTCTGATGTAAGATACTCATCTTGGGAATCTATGTGCTTCCTCTTGCATGTCTTCTTTCTGGGTGGCTCCTCACAAAATCTCGGAGGGGCCCTCAGAAATGTGGGGACCACTCATGGAGGTACCCTGAGGCCTTGGGGCTCTGCTGTCTAGAGATAGATGGCGATCAGAGACCTGTACTGGTGTAGTAGGGGACAGAATGACTGACCCGCATGATGCTGCTGATGACCTGGCCAGCACGCTCTGCATGGCCTCGAAGGCTGGTCCCACTGAGTCTGAAGAATGACCAGCCTCCGAAGGCACTACAATAGTCAAACTTCCCTGAGCTGAACCACCGAGAGGGAGACTAGGAACCGAGAGGTGTCCTGAAGCCTCTACCTCAGGTCTAACCAAAGAATCCTGAGTCCTGAATCCCATGGACGATGCCAACAGGATTGGAGCTGATGTCGGCACCGATAAGCCAGGAGGGGCTGTCGAAACCAACCTAGGGACATCAGACGGAGCCGAGCACTCCAGCTCCGAAAGCTGAGGTGCGCTCGGAGGAGGAAGTATCGAAGCAGGTTGAGGGATGGGCTCTGGAGCCAACTGGGTCATAGCCGAGAACAATTTAGCCAAAACTGGTGACAGAAGGAGTCTCTGCACCACTCTATCAACGTCCACATCTGATAAGGTCCTGGAGGATTTAGAGGATAGAGAAGGAGATCGAGACCTCCTCTCCGAAGGGGACCTGCGAATAGGTGATACTGGCCTAATGCTAGGCAATCGGCTCCGAATAGGTTCCAAGATGATTGGAGCTGAAGCAGGTTCCATAACAACTGACAGTTCCTGCGGCCCCAAGGACAATGGAGCCGAGGATGTCAAAGCAGACTTTGCTATTTTCTCCGGTGGCTCCGAGGAGACTGATGGAGCCTGAGATCTCTTTTTTGATTTAGAGGATTTTGCCTTACAGCTGGAAGCAGTTTCCAGACCCTCCTTGAAGGAGGGTTTCAGAAGTCTCTTCAAAATTAATTTATTCTTCCTTTCCTGGAGAACTTGTGGACTAAAGGCATGACAGAAACTGCACGACTCCTGGAGATGAATTGCTCTCAGACAGTACACACAGACAGAATGTCCATCAGTAATGGACATTTTATAATTGCACCTAGAGCATTTCTTGAAGCCCGAGGTCTTGTGCTCCTTAGTATCTTTGGACATAGTTAACAAACAACAAAAAGCACCAAAGACAAATAATCACTGAATAAATGCCCAACGGTCAAACAGTCACAAGGTGGGAAAGACCTACCATGAACAAAATACCTCAAGATCTCTAATTTAAATGATCTTTAGACACAAACACAAAGGGGAAAGGACTAAAACCTCTAATTTAAATGGTTTTTGACCCGGGAAAGTTTATAACACAAGGAAAGCAAGGGGACAGACTAGGTCCTCTAACTGAAACGGGCCTAGCCCATTGGAAACAGCTAGTGGGATACCACAGAAAAACAATCAAAAACACAACTTTTCCACAATACAAGACCTGAACACACAATAGCTATTAAAATAGCTTTTTGTTTGCAACAAATTCTCTGATAATGAAGAAAAAGGGTACTTAGCCACAGCCAAGAACGAGACCACGTCCGAGCTACACGAGCGGCAAATGAGATCTGGAGACAGAGAGCAGTGCAGCATGGGATACCATCTTAGCCCAGCCAATAGAAAGACTTTGAGCTAGAAAAGTTGTCCGAGTCGGAGCCGACATTTGGCTCTGAACCCACGGGTAAGAATGTAGGTGAGATTGGACTACATAACATCAGAATTTCTAACAAAAGTACCAGTGAAGATAAAGCATAAAAAGAAGTGTATACGCAAATACTGAATACCTCAGCAAAATATATTCAGTGTCAGATAAAAATGTAATACAGTAGTTTGTGTCATCAAATCAATTAGACATTGCCTGTTTCACTAACAATGGCAGAGTAACCTGTGGTTCCAAACTAAGAATCAGCGTAAATCCATACCTGCATAAGTTGATTTCATTTCGACTTGTACTACTGCAGTCAGAAGACGGGAAATCTCTCGCTGCCTTTGATTTATAAGGGCTTCCATATCCATGATGAAGTTACTTAGCTGTAAAAATAAAATACTCAATACTTATGATCACACACGTCTCAATCTCTGAGCATTAACATTCATAACACTGGCCTTTAAAAATCATAAAAGAAAGTCAGAAAGAGGAACTTTTTTTTATTTCTCAGAACACAAGATCTTGATATAACAAATCCTAGGGGATCTCTACCTACAGAGAGGACCATTTCAGTTTGGAATGGTCCAACAAAAAGAGAAGATGGAAACACAAGCTTTCTGAACACCTACTGCTCAAAAACAAACTCTACACACAAGCGCGCACACACACACACACACACACACACACACACACACACACACACACACATACACACACACACACACACACACAAACATTAAAGGCTGCAGTCAGCGCTCAGCAGCAACCAAAACACCAAACTATGTCCATCCAAATAGGGAGGTGGTGGGTGGGTGCTGCCAGTAAGGCAGTGTGCTCTATGAGTGGTTTATAGGTTCATAGGCTCATACTAGGCTATCTGCCCTAGGGCATTTATAAGTCTAGCCAGAGTGTGTGTGGCTTTCGCCACTCCTTGGAATGAGAATACTATGCCCATTTAGGGTTTAGTTTACTGTGCCTCTGTCTAGTAGTGACACAGAGATGACCCCCGGGGTAAACCTACGATCTCCCATCCACTTGTCAAGGTTTCTCTTGAAGAGAGTCAGTGAGGGGCTTTGTCTAACATGGACTGGGATTCTGTTCCAGAGTGTAGGGAGCCTCTGCTCAGACACAGCTCCACGTGGTCCTGTTGAGTCTTCCTGGCTACAGAGAACTGAAAAAAAGCGACTGCTTTCCTGATTAAGTATCCTGCTGTTTTTTATATTTGTTTTACCTTCTACTGCTTACCTAGAGCAAGCTTTAACTGTTTTCATAGTTATTTACTGCATTTTTTATTATCTGCACTTAAAAGTACATTTTACTCAAAATTAGTCTAATTCAAGTCGAAAAGTGTTTGCTGTTTAATTTAATTGTTTGGCTGCGCACTAAAGTGTGCTAGCCTGTACTACTGACTTATTGCCTTTTCTGCATTTCTGTGTGTTTCTATTTAAAAACAAAAAAAAAAAATATTCCTTGTTTTCCTGCCTCTCCTAAACTAGTTAGACCAGTTTACAGGCCTTGCTGTATCCTGGGCTGTGTTGTAGTTCCTGTGTTGTCCATTGCCTTACTTGGATAGAAGGAAGTTTCTTAGCTCACCAGTGGGAGTGGGGAGCCTTGAATAGCTTACCTGTCCTTGAGGGAAGTGACCTCAGCACAAGAAGCTGCAGTAATTGGTCATTTTGGACCATTTCTAGCTCTTTTGAAGTTCCCTGGTTAAAATCTGCCTCTGGCATTTTTTTGAAGCCATATTGCTCAGACACAGCTCCACGTGGTCCTGTTGAGTCTTCCTGGCTACAGAGAACTGAAAAAAAGTGACTGAGTTCCTGATTAAGTATCCTGCTGTTTTTTTATATTTGTTTTACCTTCTACTGCTTACCTAGAGCAAGCTTTAACTGTTTTCATAGTTATTTACTGCATTTTTATTATCTGCACTTAAAAGTACATTTTAGTCGAAATTAGTCTAATTCAAGTCGAAAAGTGTTTGTTTGCTGTTTAATTTAATTGTTTGGCTGCCCACTAAAGTGTGCTAGCCTGTACTACTGACTTATTGCCTTTTCTGCATTTCTGTGTGTTTCTAATTAAAAACAAAAAAACAAAAAATATTCCTTGTTTTCCTGCCTCTCCTAAACTAGTTAGACCAGTTTACAGGCCTTGCTGTATCCTGGGCTGTGTTGTAGTTCCTGTATTGTCCATTGCTTTACTTGGATAGAAGGAAGTTTCTTAGCTCACCAGTGGGAGTGGGGAGCCTTGAATAGCCTACCTGTCCTTGAGGGAAGTGACCTCAGCACAAGAAGCTGTAGTAATTGGTCATTTTGGACCATTCTAGCTCTTTTGAAGTTCCCTGGTTAAAATCTGCCTCTGGCATTTTTTTGAAGCCATATTGCTCAGACACAGCTCAACGTGGTCCTGTTGAGTCTTCCTGGCTACAGAGAACTGAAACAAAGCGACTGCTTTCCTGATTAAGTATCCTGCTGTTTTTTATATTTGTTTTACCTTCTACTGCTTACCTAGAGCAAGCTTTAACTGTTTTCATAGTTATTTACTGCATTTTTTATTATCTGCACTTAAAAGTACATTTTACTCAAAATTAGTCTAATTCAAGTTGAAAAGTGTTTGTTTGCTGTTTAATTTAATTGTTTGGCTGCGCACTAAAGTGTGCTAGCCTGTACTACTGACTTATTGCCTTTTCTGCATTTCTGTGTGTTTCTATTTAAAAAAAAAAAAAAAAAAATATTCCTTGTTTTCCTGCCTCTCCTAAACTAGTTAGACCAGTTTACAGGCCTTGCTGTATCCTGGGCTGTGTTGTGGTTCCTGTGCTGTCCATTGCCTTACTTGGATAGAAGGAAGTTTCTTAGCTCACCAATGGGAGTGGGGAGCCTTGAATAGCCTACCTGTCCTTGAGGGAAGTGACCTCAGCACAAGAAGCTGTAGTAATTGGTCATTTTGGACCATTTCTAGCTCTTTTGAAGTTCCCTGGTTAAAATCTGCCTCTGGCATTTTTTTTGAAGCCATATTGCTCAGACACAGCTCCAAGTGGTCCTGTTGAGTCTTCCTGGCTACAGAGAACTGAAAAAAGCGACTGCTTTCCTGATTAAGTAGCCTGCTGTTTTTTATATTTGTTTTACCTTCTACTGCTTACCTAGAGCAAGCTTTAACTGTTTTCAGAGTTATTTACTGCATTTTTTTTATCTGCACTTAAAAGTACATTTTAGTCGAAATTAGTCTAATTCAAGTCGAAAAGTGTTTGTTTGCTGTTTAATTTAATTGTTTGGCTGCCCACTAAAGTGTGCTAGCCTGTACTACTGACTTATTGCCTTTTCTGCATTTCTGTGTGTTTCTATTTAAAACAAAAAACAAAAATATTCCTTGTTTTCCTGCCTCTCCTAAACTAGTTAGACCAGTTTACAGGCCTTGCTGTATCCTGGGCTGTGTTGTAGTTCCTGTGTTGTCCATTGCCTTACTTGGATAGAAGGAAGTTTCTTAGCTCACCAGTGGGAGTGGGGAGGCTTGAATAGCCTACCTGTCCTCGAGGGAAGTGACCTCAGCACAAGAAGCTGTAGTAATTGGTCATTTTGGACCATTTCTAGCTCTTTTGAAGTTCCCTGGTTAAAATCTGCCTCTGGCATTTTTTTGAAGCCATATTGCTCAGACACAGCTCCACGTGGTCCTGTTGAGTCTTCCTGGCTACAGAGAACTGAAAAAAAGCGACTGCTTTCCTGATTAAGTATCCTGCTGTTTTTTTATATTTGTTTTACCTTCTACTGCTTACCTAGAGCAAGCTTTAACTGTTTTCATAGTTCTTTACTGCATTTTTTATTATCTGCACTTAAAAGTACATTTTAGTCGAAATTAGTCTAATTCAAGTCGAAAAGTGTTTGTTTGCTGTTTAATTTAATTGTTTGGCTGCCCACTAAAGTGTGCTAACCTGTACTACTGACTTATTGCCTTTTCTGCATTTAGCGGGGAGTAGGCACTAGAGCACCGTCAGGCAGCGCCGGTTAAACAAGGTTAAACTATTTCTGGCTCCGTAAAGTCTGCTCTTCATTTTTTCCTTAGAACTGCTCTACTTGTAATCTAAACAGTCTTTTCTCTATCTGTAAAGCTCAGCACTTGTTCCTAAAGCATTTTTAGTCAGGTAAAGCACTTTTATATTATACAAAGTACTTCACTAGCTTAAAACCCCCTTGAGTACCCACTTCCCTATAGGTCCTTTCTGACTCAGTTAAACAGCAAACTTTTTCATTTCTTCTAGTATGTCAAAGGGTCAGTTGCTAGCGTCCTCTCCTGCTCAGCTGGTGAATCTGGGAATATTGAGGCAATGTTAACAATTGCCTCATGTACAGACAACCCTCTCCTCCTCCCACAAAACACAAATACATGCGAGAGATCCAACTATATAGCCAAACTGGAGGCTGAGCTCTCAACTCAGGACTGGCAAAACCAGACAGGAGGAGAAGGTAACCACACACACCATAAACCCAGTCTCACATAGAAGTATCACAACTACAAATCAAACACATAGACACACAAAGACATACTCGGAGGCACTGATCAAAACTCTACCAAAACAGCAGAAGCCTCCAAAGCAGACACCCAAACAACTGCCACCTCATGACATAACACAAGCAACACATAGATCACAAAGTCAGTGTTCAAATCAGTCACAGCCCTTAAGGCCAAACACAATGCCAGACACACTTGTCATAGGTGACTCCATAGTCAGACACACTGATGTCCCACTCACCAGACTGAACAAGGAGAGGGTCACAGTAAGCTGCCTGTCGGGCGCTAGAATCCACCACATAACACAAGCACTCAGGTCACTCCACAGCAAGTACAAATATGACTCGGTCATTGTCCATGCCGGTGTGAATGACCTGAGACGTACCTCCCTGGACTACATGAAAAGAGACATAAAGGAGCTATCAGATTATGTAGCCCAGGCTGGTATGACCCTGACCCTGAGCAGTATCCTACCTTCGCCAAGAATGATGCCACAATACAGAGACAAAATGATCAGTTTTAATAATTGGCTTAATTTCTGGTGTCATTCTAAGGGGATTCAATGTCTGTCTGCCTGGAATGACATGCTTGACAAGCCACGCTGCTTCGCAAGGGATGGCTTGCACCTGTCACCCCTGGGTTTCCGGATATTGGCAAAGGCTCTTGCCACCCCCATAGTGCCTTTTTTAGACAAGGCTCAAATTCTAAACCCACCACCCTAGAAAACAATAATGGAAAAAAACTAGGGGTAATGCTGCTCAATGCCAGAAGTCTAAATCTCAAGATGCACGCCCTCGGAGCCCTCCTCAGTATGGAGAACATTGATGTCTGTGCTGTGACTGAAACCTGGTTCAAGGCTCCTGAGAGCACCCCGGCACTATCAGGTTTTACCTCATATCATGCGTTCCGGCCCCAAAACCCGGACCGTACCACAAAAGGAGGGGGTGTATCCATATTCATCAAGGATACCCACACCTCCAGGCTGGTGGCAACTCACGAAGCATCAGAGACCATTCAGGTGCAATTAACCATAGGAAAAACTGCTCTACAGTTTGTGGCATGTTACAGGCCACCCTCTCAAACTCAGGAACCCCACACAGCCTTCCTGAAGACACTGGAGAGTATAAATGTCTCTCCAAACACCATCATATTGGGTGACTTCAACTACCCAAACATAGACTGGGAGCATTACTCAAGCCCCAATACCCTAGCCCAAAGGTTCCTGGAGTTCATAAACTCAAATGCTATGGAACAACTTGTCACCATTCCCACAAGAGGTGAAAATATACTAGACCTGATCATCACAAACATGGGGACAAAATGCTCCACACTGGAAGTATATCCCTCATTGGTGAGATCAGACCATAAACTAATCTCACTGGAGATCCACATCGCGCACACACCCCCAACAAAAAGACCACAGTGAAGAACTTCTCAAAAGCCAACTTCACACTTCTTAAGACTGGTGTGGTATCCTTCAAGGCCCCTGAGCCATTGGAAACCACAACCCACTGCTGAATCCCTTACAAATGCTTTCTCGAGCACCTCCAGGATTGCATGGATCAAGCAATCCCAAATAAAATCAAGACCCTTTCCACCAAAGGCAAGCGCCCGATCTGGTGGACCCCAGCCATAAACAAACTTTACAACAAGAGGAGAAAGCTACTACAAGATAGAGCAAAATCCTAAAAGGGAAGACATCTCTGATCAATACTAGTAAAACTACGATCACTCATAAAATCATCCAAGGCCAACTTTGAGAGAAAAATCGCCAAGGACTCAAAAGACAATCATAAGGCCTTCTTTAGCTATGTTAGAAATCTGGGTGGAAACTCCCAGATATGCTCAGAATTAGTCCAAAATGATACAAAAATCACTGAACCCACAGACATTGCAAACATACTGGCAGACAGGTTCATTGAAAATTCCCCCCCCCCAAAGGAGAAATATCTATCCCAGCAGAGTGTAGCCTCCCAATCATCTCAAATGCCCAGGTGAGAGCTGCTCTCTCTAAAGCTAAAAACACAGCATCAATGGGACCGGATGGTGTCCCCGGCTGTGTGCTACACGAACTCAATGAGGAACTAAACCCACACATAAGGCTGCTGTTTAATCTTAGCCTTACCAGAGGATACGTATCCAAAGAGTGGCGTACGGCAACTGTGGTCCCACTCCACAAAGGCGGTGCTTCTACGGACCCTGGTAATTACCGCCCCATAAGCTTAACAAGCCTGGTCTGCAAAGCTACAGAGAGGATCATAATGGAACTCATAAATAAAGACATAGGGGACCTACAGACATTGGATACTACCCAATTCGGCTTTGTCAAGGGCAGATCATGCCTCTTGAACTTGGTCGACTTTTTTTAAACATTCATCAAGGCCATTGATGAGGGTAAGGCAGTTCACACAGCCTACCTTGACCTTGCAAAAGCTTTCGATACAATACCCCACTCGGGTATCATAGAAAAGCTCACCAGCTTAAATGTAAACCCATATGTCACAAGATGGGTTGCAAACTGGCTCAGGGACAGAACCCACAAGGTTAGAGTTGCTGGTGCCATGTCAGACTCAAGCGGTCTGGCGGTGTCCCACAGGACAGGCTCAGTCCTGGGCCCCCTCTTGTTCGGCATCTACTTTTCAGAAGTGCAGGCAAACATAGGAGGATTGTGGCTGACAAAGTTTGCAGATGACTGCAAACTAGGCGCCATAGTTGAAAATCCATCAGACACAGATATCCTTCAGAGAGGTCTCATAGAAACGGATAACTGGTGCCAGAGCCATGGCCTTAAGCTAAACACCAAAAATGTATAGTCATACCCTTTGGTAAAAACAAGGTAACCCCAAGTTACCACATAGGTGACAATCCATTAAGCACAGAAGAGGTTATCAGGGACCTGGGGACCCAAGTTGACAGTAACCTTTCTTTTGACACTCACATTGCCAAAGTGGTTAGGAGGACCTTCTACATTGCCCACCTGATTATGAAGGGATTCACATCCAGATCAAGGGAGGTCATTGTTCCCCTGTACTCTTCACTTATCAGACCAATGATTGAGTACAATGCCCCATTCTGAATGTATCTTACCCAACACCTGCAGCAATTGGAAAGACCCCAAAAGTTCCTCACCAAAAGGATAAAGGGGCTCAAAAATATGCCATATGCTGCCCGACTGAAGAAACTCCAGCTCTATTCAGTCGCATACCGTCTGCTCAGAGGTGACCTGTGCCTGACATACAAGGCCATGTCCAACCCGGAATTAATGGACATGCTCCACCTCAAAAAATCCAAATCCACCAGAGCCACAAGAGCAAGAGACTTAAACCTCAACATGGATATAAATAGGATGTGCTGGAGGGACAGATTCATCACCCCGAGACTCCCTATGCTGTGGAACAGAATCCCGGTCCATGTGAGACAGAGCACCTCGCTGGCTCTGTTCAAGAGGAATCTTGACCAGTGGATGGGAGATCGTAGGTTTACCCCGGAGATCATCTCTGTATCATTGCTGGACAGAGGCACGGCAAACTAATGGGTATAGTATTCTTCAACCTAAGGGGTGGTGAAAGCTACACAACTCTGGCTAGGCTTATAAATGCCCTAGGGCAGATAGCCTAGTATGAACCTATGAACCTATGAATCTGTCCCTCCAGCATGTCCTATTTATTTCTGTGTCGAGGTTCAAATCTCTTGCTCTCGTGGCTCTGGTGGATTTGGATTTTCTGAGGTGGAGCATGTCCATTAATTCCCGATTGAACATGGCCTTGTACGTCAGGCATAGATCACCTCTTAGTAGGCGGTATGCGACTGAATAGAGCTGGAGTTTCTTCAGCCGGGCAGCATATGACATATGTTTGAGACCCTTGATCCTCTTGGTGAAGTACTTTTGGGGTCTTTCTAACTGCTGCAGGTGTCGGGTAAGGTACATCCCAAATGGGGCATTGTATTCAATTATGGGCCTGATATAGGAAGAGTATAGGGGCACAATGACCTCTCTTGATCTAGATGTGAATCCTTTCATGATAAGGTGGGTAATATAGAAGGTCTTCCTAACCACCTTGGCAATGTGAGTGTCAAATGAGAGGTTACTGTTAACTTGGGTCCCTAGGTCCCTGATTACGTCTTCCGTACTTAATGGATTACCACCTATGTGGTAATTTGTCGGTACTTTGTTTTTCCCAAAGGGTATGACTATACATTTTTTGGCGTTAAGTTTAAGGCCATGGCTCTGGCACCAGTTATCCATTTCTATGAGGCCTTTCTGAAGGATGCTTGTGTCCACTGGAGTATCAATTAGGGAGCCCAGTTTGCAGTCATCTGCGAACTTTGTCAGCCACAATCCTCCTATGTTTGCTTGCACCTCAGAAAAATAAATGCCGAACAAGAGGGGTCCCAGGACTGAGCCCTGTGGGACACCGCTTGTGACTGGCTTAGAGTCTGACATGGCTCCAGCAATTCTGACCTTGTGGGTTCTGTCCTTGAGCCAGTTTGCAACCCATCTTATATGGGTTTACATTTAAGCTGGTGAGCTTGTCTATGATGCCCGAGTGGGGTATTGTGTAGAAGGCTTTTGCAAGATCAAGGTAGGCTGTGTGAACTGTCTTACCCTCATCAATGGCCTTAGTGACTGTTTCAAAAAAGTCGACCAGGTTCAAAAGGCAGGATCTGCCCTTGACAAAGCCATGGGTAGGATCCAGTGTCTGTAGGTCCCCAATGTCTTTGTTTATGAGTTCCATAATGATCCTCTCCATAGCTTTGCAGACCAGGCTCGTCAAGCTTATGGGGCGGTAATTTCCAGGGTCTGTAGAAGCACCTCCTTTGTGGAGTGGGACCACTGTTGCTGTACGCCATTCTTTGGGTATGTATCCTGTAGTAAGGTTAAGATTAAACAGCAGACTTATATGCGGGTTTAGTTCCTCCTGGAGTTCATGTAGCACACAACCCGGGACACCGTCTGGTCCCATTGATGCTGTGTTTTTAGCTTTGGAGAGGGCGGCTCTCACCTGGGCATCTGAGATGTCAGGGAGGCTACACTCTGCTGGGATAGATATTTCTCCTTTTGGGGGGGAGGGGGCGGGGAATTTGCACTGAACCTGTCTGCCAGTATTTTGGCAATGTCTGTGGGTTCAGTGTATTTTTTGTCATTCTGGACTAACTCTGAGCATATCTGGGAGTTTCCACCCAGGTTTCTAACATAACTAAAGAAGGCCTTGTGATTGTCTTTAGTGTCTTTTGCGATTTTTCTCTCAAAGTTGGCCTTGGATGATTTTATGAGTGATCGTAATTTTTTGCTAGTACTGATCAGAGATGCCTTCCCGTTTGGGGATTTTGCTCTGTCATGTAGTAGCTTCCTCCTCCTGTTGTAAAGCTTGTTAATGGCTGGGGTCCACCAGACAGGATGCCTGCCTTTGGGGGAATGGGTCTTGGTTTTATTTGGGATTGCATGATCCATACATTCTTGAAGGTGTCCGTAGAAAGCGTTTATAAAGGATTCAGCGGTGTGGGGTGTGGTTTCCACTGGCCCAGGTGTCTTGAAGGTTACCACTTCAGTTTTAAGAAGTGTGAAGTCAGCTTTTGAAAAATTCTTCACTGTGGTCTTTTGTGCTGGGGGTGGGGGCGGGTTGTGGATTTGCAGTGAGATTAATTTATGGTCTGATCACACCAATGAGGGGTATACTTCCGGTGTGGAGCATTGTGTCCCCATGTTTGTGATGATCAGGTCTAGTATATTATCTCCTCTTGTGGGAGTGGTGACTAGTTGTTCCATTGCATTTGAGTTTATGAATTCTAGGAACCTTTGGTCTATGGTGTTGGGGCTTGAGTAATGCTCCCAGTCTATGTTTGGGTAGTTGAAGTCTCCCAATATGATGGTATTTGGACAGACATTCATACTCTCCAGTGTCTTCAGGAAGGCTGAGTGGGGTTCCTGAGTTTGAGAGGGTGGTCTGTAGCATGCTACAAACTGTAGGGCAGTTTGGCCTATGGTTAGTTGCACATGGATGGTCTCTGATGCTTTGTGCGTTGCCACTAACCTGGAGGTGTGGATATCTTTGATGAATATGGATACTCCCCCTCCTTTTGTGGTACGCCCCAAGTTTTGGGGCCGAAAAGCATGATATGAGGTATAACCTGGTAGTGTTGGGGTGCTCTCAGGAGCCTTGAACCAGGTTTCAGTCACTGCACAGACATCGATATTCTCCATACTGAGGAGGGCTTCGAGAGCGTGCATCTTGAGGTTTAGACTTCTGGCGTTGAGCAGCATTACCCTTAGTTTTTTCCACTTGTGTTTTCTAGGGAGGTGGGTTTGTCTTTTGAGCCTTGCCTAAAAAAGGCACTATGGGGGTGGCAAGAGCCTTTGCCAATATCCAGAAGCCCAGGGGTGACAGGAGCAAGCCCTCCCTTGTGAAGCAGTGTGGCTTGTCAAGCATGTCATCACAAGCAGACAGATATTGGATCCCCTTCAAATGACACCAGTAATTGAGCCAATTGATAAAGCTGATCATTTTGTCTTTGTACTGTGGCATCATTCTTGTGGTGAGGGTAAGATGCTGCTCAAGGTCAGGGTCATACCGGCCTGGGCTACAAATCAGAGAGCTCCTCTATGTCTCTTTTCATGTAGTCCAGGGAGGTACATCTCAGGTCATTCACACTGGTATGGACAATGACTGAGTCATATTTGTACTTGCTTTGGAGTGACCTGAGTGCTTGTGTTATGTGGCGGATTCTAACGCCTGACAGGCAGCTTACTGTAACCTTTTCCTTGTTCAGTCTGGTGAGTGGGATGTCAATGTGTCTGACTATGGAGTCACCTATTACAAGCGTATCAGGCATGTTGTTTGGCCATAAGGGCTGTGACTGTTTGGCACACTGACTTTGTGAACTATGTGTTGCATGTGCTATGTTTTGAGGTAGTGGTTGCTTGGATGTCTGCTTTGGAGGCCTCTGTTGTTTTGGTAGATTTTTAATTAGAGCCTCCAAGTATGTTTTGGTGTGTTTATGTGTTTGGTTTGCAGTTGTGGTAGGTCTATGTGAGACTGGGTTTGTGGTGTGTGTGGTTACCTTCTCCTCCTGACTAGTTTTGCCAGTATTGAGTCGAGAGAGCTCAGCCTCCAGTTTGGCTATATAGTTGCATCTCTCACATATAATTGCATTTGTTGGGAGGAGGAGAGAGTTGTCTGTGTACATGAGGCAGTTATAACATTGCCTCAAGATTCCCAGATTCACCAGCTGAACTGGAGAGGACGCCAGTAATTGACCTCTCGACATGCTAGAATAGTGTAAAGGATTGCTGAGTATTGAGTCAGAAAGGACCTAAAGGGAAATGGGTACTTAAGGGGATTGTAGGTGGATGTAGTACTTTCTTTTGTTCAAGAGTGCTTTACCTGTGTAAAAATGCTTTAGGATCAAGTGCTGGGATTTTTAGATAGAGAATAGACTGATTTTATTGAAGGTAGAGCAGTTTTAAGGGAAAAACTGAAGAGCAGACTTGGCGGAACCAGAAATAGTTTAAACTTGTTTAACCGGCGCTGCGCTATGCACACGATCACGCAAAGCCATGCAAAACCGCACAAAGCTGCGCAAACGTGGATTTTTATACAGGGAACTTCAAAAGAGCTAGAAATGGTCCAAAATGACCAATTACTACTAGATCTTGTGCTGAGGTCACTCCTTCAGGGACAGATAGGCTGCTCAAGGCTCCCCACTCCCACTGGTGAGCAAAGAAACTTCCTTCTATCCAAGTAAGGTAATGGACAACACAGGAACTACACCACAGCCCAGAATACAGCAATGCCTGTAAACTGGTCTAAACTAGTCGAGGAAGGCGGGAAAACAAGGATTATTTTTTGTTTTTTGGTAGAAACACACAGAAAATGCAGAAACAGTGATAAATTAGTTACACAGGCTAGCACACTTTAGTGGGCAGCCTCCACAGTTAAATTAGACAAACAAACAAGCAAACTTTCGATCAAATTCGACTAAAATGTAACTTTAAGTGCAGATTTTAAAATAATGCAGCAATCAGTTAAAAAACAGTTCAGGCTAGTTCAAGGTAAGCTACAGAAGCTATTTCAAGTGAAAAAATGGCAAAGATACTTAAATCCAGAAGGTAGTCGCTTTTTTGAGTTCCCTGCTGCTAGGACTACTCTGTAAACCCACGTGGAGCTTGTCTGAGCAGTATAGTCAGAGAAAAACGCCCAGAGGCGGATTTTAAACAGTGAACTACAAAAGATCTAGAAATGGTCCCAAACAACCAATCACTACAGCTTCTTGTGCTGAGGTCACTTCCCCCAAGGACAGGTAGGCTGCTCAAGGCTCCCCACTCCCACTGGTGAGCAAAGAAACTTCCTTCTATCCAAGTAAGGTAATGGACAACACAGGAACTACACCACAGCCCAGAATACAGCAATGCCTGTAAACTGGTCTAAACTAGTCGAGGAAGGCAGGAAAACAAGGATTGTTTTTTTGGGTTTTTTTGGTAGAAACACACAGAAAATGCAGAAACAGTGATAAATTAGTTACACAGGCTAGCACACTTTAGTGGGCAGCCTCCACAGTTAAATTAAACAAACAAACAAGCAAACTTTCGATCAAATTCGACTAAAATGTAACTTTAAGGGCAGATTTTAAAATAATGCAGTAATCAGTTAAAAAAACAGTTCAGGCTAGTTCAAGGTAAGCTATAGAAGCTATTTCAAGTGATAAAATAGCAAAGATACTTAAATCCAGAAGGTAGTCACTTTTCTGAGTTCCCTGCTGCTAGGACCACTCTGTAAACCCACGTGGAGCTTGTCTGAGCAGTACAGCCAGAAAAAACCGTCCAGAGGCGGATTTTAAACAGTGAACTACAAAAGAGCTAGAAATGGTCCCAAACAACCAATTACTACAGCTTCTTGTGCTGAGGTCACTTCCCCCAAGGACAGGTAGGCTGCTCAAGGCTCCCCACTCCCACTGGTGAGCAAAGAAACTTCCTTCAATCCAAGTAAGGTAATAGGCAACACAGGAACTATCCCAAAGACCAGAATACAGCAAAGCCTGTATACTGGACTATTCTAGTAAAGGAAAGGTGGGAAAACAAGGATATATATATATTTTTTTGTAAGAAAACTACAGAAAAATGCAGGGAAACAGCAGTATATCAAATGTACAGGCTAGCACACTTGAGTGGGCAACCTCAACAGTAAAATTAAGCAAACAAAACTTTAACTTAAGTGCAGGTAATAAAAATGCTCAATACAGATAAAATAGCAGTATAAACTTTGTTTACAGCAAGAAAAGAAGGTTGCACAGGTAGAAACAGCAAAAAATATACTTAAATCTGGAAAGTAGTCGCTTTTTCAGTTTTCTGCTGCTAGCACCACTCTGTAGGACCACGAGGAGCTGTTGCTGAGTAGTATAGTCGAAAAAAATGCTCAGAGGTGGATTTTTATACAGGGAACTTCAAAAGAGCTAGAAATGGTCCAAAACGACCAATTACTACTAGATCTTTTGCTGAGGTCACTCCTTCAGGGACAGATAGGTTGCTCAGGGCTCCCCACTCCCACTGGTGAGCAAAGAAACTTCCTTCTACCCAAGTAAGGTAATGGGCAACACAGGAACTATCCCAAAGACCAGAATACAGCAAAGCCTGTATACTGGACTATTCTAGTCAAGGAAAGGCGGGAAAACAAGGATTTTTTTTTGTAAGAAAACTACAGAAAAATGCAGGGAAACAGCAGTATATCAAATGCACAGGCTAGCACACTTGAGTGGGCAGCCTCAACAGTAAAATTAAACAAACAAAACTTTAACTTAAGTGCAGGTAATAAAAATGCTCAATACAGATAAAATAGCAGTTTAAACTTCGTTTACAGCAAGAAAAGAAGGTCGCACAGGTAGAAACAGCAAAAAATATACCTTTGAAAGGTTGAAAATCAACTTACCGAATGGCCCTTTGTGCGAACCGGAATGACAAAAATTGTAAGTCTGATTTGCACCAAAGTTCAAAAATCAGAAAATCGAAAACCAGATTCACTGATTTTCGAACTTCAAGACAAAGCATAATGCAGGGGGACTGTGCCCCCTGTGCCCCCCACACCCCCCCTACTTTATTATTCTAACTCCGAGGTTGCACTACAGTGGGGAAAGGGTCCACTTCCCGATCCCCACTATAGTGCACCTCGCGCCAAAAATGCAGAATCTGCAATGAGCAAACGTTATTGTGCATTTGCTCATTGCACATTTGATGCATTCTGTTTTTAGCCTTCCGAAAACTTGAAAAAGTCCTTTTGAACTTTTGTATTTCACTCATGTGCATTACACACATTGTAAAGGTAAACCCTATGAACATATGCTGTTACAGGTAAGTAGGACTTAAACAACTGTACTATGTTCAGCAAATACACTGCCCTACCAGCATTCAGATAGATTCCCAAAGCTTAACAACCTGGGAGGAGGAAAGATAAGGGTCCAGGATATAAAGAAGAATGATCCTAGTGAAGCTTGTTGTGGATCCAGAAAAGACATCCACCTTGTAGTTCTTCATAAAGGTGTGGATAGAGGACCAACTTTCTGCCTTTAGAATACTCCTACAGTCTACTCCTTTTCAATATGCCAATGAAGAGGACAAGGTCCTGTGGGAATGCGCTTTTACTTTGCCTGGTTTCACCTTGTCAATACCAGAGAACAACTAATAAGCAAAGGTTTGCTTAGAGACAGAATGACCCTTCTTTGCCCCTCTGTATCAAATAAAAAGCCTTTCAGTCTTTCAAAGGGTTTGTTCTGTCGGGGTAGTACCTGATCTGCCGATAAACATCCAAGTTATGACATATACTCTCCTTTATTATTAGATTTTGAACAGAATACAGAGGAAATTAACAGACTGATTCGGAGTGAATTCTGAGACCACTTTCAGTATAAAGGACAGGTTAGTGTGTAACACAACCCTAACCCTGTAGAAAATACGGTAAGACTGCCCCACAACGAGAGTCTGCAGCTCAGGGACTTGCCTTGCAGATGCCAGAGCAATTAGCAAAGCAGTCTTCCATGTTAAAAGCTTCAGATCAGCCTAAGTGTCAGGTTTGCTAAGGTAAGTTTTGCTAGGACATAGATGAGATCCCATGAAGGAGGACTTTACTTGTAAGAGGGTTTCTTATGCAGTGCTCTTTCCATGAATTGCTCTACTGCAAGAGAAGAAGAAAAAGGGGAATCCATTGGCAGACAAACAGAGATGGCTACTAAATGCACTTTAATGGACACAGGCAATAAGCCATTCTGAAGAAGCTCACACAAACATTTCAAGACCAGAGGAATACTAACCTCAAGTGACCCTCCATTCCCATTTAAGCCCCACTTAGAAAACCTCATCCATTTGTAAGCACAAGATTTTCTAGTTGCAGGTTTTCTGGCCTCCATTTTGATCACTAATGCAATATCCTTAGTTATAAGGGCAGATTACCCTAGCTTATTACATTGGGGAGGTGGAAGGGTAGGGTCCAGAAGCTCCTGGAGAATGGTCTTAGCAATGCCTGATCTAGATCTAGATCTAAAGAAAGAATCAAGCTTGCAATGCCTTGTAAATACATGTATAGAAGAACAAGTCATGTTTCTAGAATACTTCTGGAATCAACCCCCTTCCAAAAAGCCATAGATGATGCCAAGGCCCTGGTACAGCGACTTTGACCCTGCCTGAATACTTTTATTGTGGTGATTATAAGAAAAGGTAATAGCCTGAGACAACCATCTGGAAATAGTCTGTTTTGATACAGGCTGTCTCTTCTTCTTAACCTTACAAGAAATGAGCAACTGATCTAGAGATCTGAAAGATTTGGTTCTGTCAAGATATTACCTGAGTTGTTTGTGGACATCCAAGATATGGGGTGTCCTTTCTCCCTCATTTTTAGGTTTAGGATAGAAAATAGAGATGGATAGTTTGGCTTAAAGTAAAGATGGATACCACTTTAAGCATAAAAGAAGGATTGTCTCTCAAAGAAAACCTGTCTCTGTGTACTTTCACAACTAGTCAGATTAACTTTAAAATATGAGACTGACAGCTCAAAATCCTGAAAATCAGAATTGCAGAAGTATACATTTTTTTCTTGATACTTATCAATAATTTTCCATCCTTGTAAGGAAGGAGTAAGACAGGAATAAACTAAATGTTTAGCAGTATGATTAACTAAAGCTATAGTTGTTGGGCCAGGTTTGGGAAGAGTGTAATAAAATTTAAAAAGAGGGAGGAACTTTAAATATTCTATCTCATCTCACCAGAGCAAATGAACAGCACAAGCCACCTGTCAATCCTCGAAAGGCTACAGACAAGTGCTACCTCTTCAAATGTAAGAAAGCTCTGAAGAGCTTGTCTTGTCTTTCTAGTCAGCTCATCTCAAGCAGACTGAAAGTTTGGATGCATGGAAGGTGACTTGAAGCTTTGGAAGCTGGCCAGCTGTTGTATCCATGGCAGGATATGACCAATACAGTGAAGGCTGCTGCAGCAGTGATCAACATGATGATCATCTGTCAGTGTGAACCAGGCATCATTAATCTCAGCTATCTCCTAAAGCAATTAGGACATGATGATGCATGTCCTTCAAGTCCAGGGTCACCATGAAGCAGTGGTTGAACTTGGGGACCTTGACAAAAGTATTCAGAAAGGATAGGTCCAATGCTGGTCTCCATGACAGTTTTTTTTTGGAACCAGGAAAATTGTGGTGTAGAAACCTATCATTATATTATTCCCTCCTACACTGGATGTGTGATGGAGTGACCAGCCCTATGAGCCTAAGTCCAATATTTACTGGAATACAGGAGGGAATAACAGCCTGATCTAGCAGATGAGGGTGATACCCCCTGAACGGAGATGAATGTTCCTTCCACTGTCACCTGTAACCTCTAGCAACAAGGATGAGCACCCATTTGTTGGAAACTACTGACACTAGATCACTTTGTTGACAGCTAAACTTCAAGATGGGGAACTTGAAAATGATGGGAGCTGAGCCTCCATGTAGTCATATGTTGGACGGGGAGTCAACTTTTTTGGTAAGGGAACTCCTCTTGTTAGCTTTGGTAGAGTTCTCATCCTGACACTTATTTTGGGTGCTTTGGGTTTTGTTTGGCTGGAACTTCTGTTTGTTGGGCCACCAAAATTATTCTTGTTACTGGGGGTAACTTGGGAAAATGGAACATTACAGACACCCCTTGTATCAGTTTACCTCAGTCATCCCAGTGTTTCAGGATCTGATTAGCTGTTATCTCAAACATGCAATCAGAATCAAACACATCATTCTTATCCTGGGTTTGCACTTTGTAATCAACTGCCTAAATAATGGACCAAGCCATAGCCACCAGCTCAGGTAAAAACACAGTTGGAGACTGCTGCTCTACAACCTGATGAGACTTCTGTGTCTTTTTTTGTATACACTTCACTAGTGAAAGAATCACTGGGGGGGAGATGAATCAACTCTGGCAACAGATTCTGTACCCTAACCTCTTCTACACCTAAAAAAATGTGGTTCAGTAGTACCTTTACCAGGAAATGGTACAGACCCGGAGAACATGTATGACCCTTGTGCCGTGCACAGTTGTGGTACTTTCACCACACCAGGGGACCTGAGACAACAGAAGGAGAGTGGTCTGATAGTCTGCCAAGGCTAATTTGGAGTCACAAGCCAGAGGCGGAGTTATATTTCTTGATTTACTTTTATGTTTTTAAGGTGCACAAGAAATACATGGGGGGTACTGCACCTGAGTTCAAGTCAGAGAAAGTACAGTTGTGTGCACTTACCATAAATGTAAATGTTTGAGTGTATTCACTGTTGCAGTCATTACATGTGGGTTATCCTTGCTGTGGTAGCCCTCGGCCGGCCCAAATACCAGAGTCAATGTTTTTCTGCGTCAGCTGCTGTCACTTGTTGACTGACATCAGGTTGTCAGTGCTATAAAGCAAGGCAGCCAATGCCATTACATTCTTGCCCTAACCAGTCAGAACCACAAGAAAATATGGTAAAGTGATCCTGGTGGCTAAAAGCTACCATAAGAAGCTTATGTCTCCCTAAGGAAAGAGCATGTAAAGGGAAAGGAGGGGGGAAACCAAGACTGCAACAGTGAATACACTCGAACATCTACATTTATGGTAAGTGTACACAACTGTACTATGTCCTTCATGTTTCACTGCTACAGTCATCATCTGTGGGAGGTTTCCTAAAGCTGAGGAGAGGGATGGAAGGATTAGTTAGAGACCTAAGCATGGGTAAGCATGCCCTGCAGAATTGTAGAGGCAAACCCTGCCCTAGCCACAGAGAAAAGAGGTAGGTGGTAATGCTTTGTAAAGCTATGGACAGAGGTCCACGTGGCAGCTTCCAAGATGTCCCTGATGGCAACTCCTCTTAGGAATGCTGTAAAAGTTGAGTCTGCACTAGTGGAATGGGTATGAAGACACTTAGGGGGTGGTTCCCCATGTAATCTGTTGCAGAAATGGATACAGTGTGATATCCATTTGAAAATGGATTGCTTGGAAATGGGCTTCCCCTCTGCCCCTGGGGCAAAGCTGACAAGAAGTTGGTCTGTTTTCCTGAAGGGGTTAGTCCTCAGGGAGACCCTGTCTGCATGGAAAATTATGAAGGGCTCAATGGCCTTCAGTGCCTGAAGTTCTGAAACCTTTCTGGCTCAGGTGATAGCTAGTAGGAAAGCAGTTATCCAGGAGAGGTATTTCAGTTCTGCTGAAGCAGCAGACTCGAAGGGTGGCAAGGTTCATTTTTCCAAAACATAATTCAGGTCCCAGTTGGGCGTGGGTGGCCTTCTGGGAGGTCTGATATTAGAAGTCCCTCTGATGAATTGTTTAATCAAAGGATGTGAGAACAGGGGCTGGTCTGTATCAAAATGAGCTGAAATTGCTGAGGCGTGGATTTTAATAGAAGAGAAGGAGAGGCCACTATTGAGTAACTCCACTACATAGTCCAGGATAAGAGGGATGGAAGGTTGTGAGGAACTGCCCCCTCTGGACTGGCTCCAGGAGTAGAATCTTTTCCATTTCCCTGTGTAAGATTTTCTGGTTCTGGGACTTCTGGCCTCTGCAATAATGTCTAAGACCTGCTTGTTTAACATGGGCCCCTTGTTTGCTTTTAGAGTATTAGCCATGCCGACAGTCTGAGAGTCTGCAAGTCTGGGTGCAGCACCCCCTCACACACACACCCCTGATTCAAGACATCTGAGATCAGGGCAAGCTGCCTGGGAGGCTGTGATGTCAGGCTGTGCAGTAAGGGGTACCAATGCTGTCTTGGCCAATCTGGAGCAATGAGGATGACCTTTGGTCTCTCCTCCCTTATCTTGATCAGTACCTTGGGAATAAGAGGCATAGGAGGGAATGCGCACAAACAGAAGGAGTTCCAGGGGAAGGTCAACGCATCCACATTCCATGCTAGGTGGTGATACTCCTTGGTAAAGAATTTTTTTAGCTGATGGGTAAGGTGTGAAGCAAAGAGATCCACCTTCGGAGTTCCCCACTCCTGAGTGACTTGCAAAAACATTTTTCTGTGGAGCTGCCATTCATGGGGTCCAGTAAGTTTCTGCTTAAGTGGTCTGCCAGGGTGTTGTTGATCCCTGGTAGTTATTGGGCTATTAGGTGTAATACCATGGAGGAGGCTGTCAGACAGAGGTTCACGGCTAGCCTGCACAGAGGGTAAGATTGGGTCCCTCCTTGTTTGTTGATGTACCACATTACAGTGGTGTTTTATGTTTTGAAAAGGAAAACCTCTGGCCTGAGATGGGGTTTGAAGGATGTCAGAGCCTTTTGTACTGCCATCATTTTCTTCTGGTTGATGTGTAAGGGAAGGTGCTGGGCATCCCAAAGGCCTTGGGTGCACCAGCATGCTAGGTGAGCACCCCAAGCAATGTCTGTGGTGTCGGTGGTGATGGTTTGCCCGGTAGGGCGGAGGATGAATGGAAGACCCTTGTTCTTCGCACAGGCCCCTGACCACCAGAGAAACTTGGCCCTTATACAGAGGATCAGAGGGAGAGAGGTCTCTAGAGGCTGAGAGTGCTGACACCAAAGGTTATTTCGATACCACTGAAGTTATCTCATGTGAAACCTGGCCAGAGGAATTAGAAGGATGCAAGATGCCATGTACCCCAAAGCTTGCAGGAAATTCCTCGCCGTGAGGTGACTTTTGGAAGCCAGCTGGGTAAAGTAGAGAGGCAGGAAGCTCTGCTTTTCTGGGGATAGGAAGGCAATTTGGGATGCTGTGTCCAGCAGTGCTCCCAAGAAAATGCTCCTCCTGGAGGGTGTTTGCTTTGATTTCTTCTTGTTGATGGTGAACCATAAGGAAGTTAGGAGGGTTTTGACAAAGAGGAGGTCCTGGAGCAGCTTTTCTTTGCACTCTGCCTGAATGAGGCAGTTGTCCAGATAAGGGTAAATCTGTATATTTCTCTGTCTGCAAAAATGCTATATCCTGAGCTAAGCATTTCGTGAATACCCTGGCAGTACTAGATAAGCCAAAGGGTAGCACAGAAAACTGAAAATGTTGTGAGCCTGCTCTGAAGCGCAGGCATTCCCTGCAGGATTCCCTTATGGGGATGTGGAGGTAGGCATCTTTTGGGTCTAGAGTCACTAACCAGGCATTTTTTGTCAGCATAAGCAGCAGCTGCTGGAAAGTTAGAATTTTGAATTTGGGGACCACCAGGGAGGTGTTCAGAATGGATAGATCCAGGATGGGGTGCCAAGTGCCTTCATTTCTGGAAACAAGGAGTAGTCTGGAATAAAAGCCTTTGCCCGTTTGATTTGCTGGAACAGGTTCTACTGCCCCCTGGGATATGACAGTTTGGACTTGTGTCAATGCCTCTGCCCACTGATTTGGAGGTAAGTCTGGGTACCCTCTTGGAATTGGGAGTTCATTGAAAGAGAATTTGTATCCCTAAAAAATGATCTTTAAGACACATTGGTCCTTTGTTACAGAAAGCCAATTTTCTTTGCAGAGGTAGAGCCTTCCTCCACGCTTTTGGTGAGTGAAAGGAGGGTGGGGGGGGGTCAATGAGAGTTTTTGCCATAGAAGGATAGAACTTCCTGCCATTGCGGTGGAAATGGTCCACTGTTTGGTTCTCTGCTGTCTCTGGGATAGGGGCCTGGGTGGTCTGTCCCTGCAGGGCTTACCTTGCCCCTGTTTGCTAGGTGCAGGAAAGGAAGACTGCTTAGAGGGAAAATTCCTGCTGCACCTAGGAGGTTGAACCTGAAAGAAATCATTTACTGTCTGCATAGATTTTACTTTGTCTTCCATCTTTTTAAGCACCTCTTCTGCTTTTACTCCAAACAAGTAGTCCTTATCCAAGGGTGCATCAATTAATTTAGACTTGACATGATCAGGGAGAGGTTCTTCCTGTGATGCCTGTGCCCTAACCCAGCAATCAAGGAGCCTCAATCCTCACCACTAACACCAGTGAGAGGCGTCTCATATAGGAGAAAGGATAACAAATACACACAGTAAAGTACAATTTCCCTTAAGAGCACAGAGAGATCATAGTCAGTTTGGGGCTGGTTGCTCCCTTGCTCTCCAGGTCCCCAATAAGACTCCCCACTGGCACAGCTATAGGGTCCAGATCTCTGCCTAGCTGGGCAAGCTAAAACCTCCAGTACTCTCTCTGTTCAACCAGTGCTTTGTGTCCCTGCCCAAGCAACTGACACACACACTTTGAGGTAAGAGTTTATACAACCACACAGACCCTCCTGAGAAAGGCTGGCACAGGTTCTCCAGCTGTGCCCCTGTTACCCAGACTATATGGTAGTAACTACTGCCACCACCCAGCTAATAATTATCAGCTACCCAAAGGCCCTTAAAAGGGTGTCCAATTATTACTGTGCAATATTATTATCCAATTGGAAAGTGTGACTAACCAGTCAAGGCTTATTAGAGTGGCTTTGTACAGTTTTACCAAAGACATGCAAGTACTCTTAAGAGCTTAACTTATCTCTATAAAAACAGCCACAGTTGAAAGGGTTTAAAAATCTTTTAATAACAAATAATAACACAAGACAATACTTTTACTACACGGTGCTAGTCATGAGTTCAGAGAGCACAAATAAATACTTAAAACAATGCAGTAGTAAAGCTCTGAGATCACATAAAAACACTTAGTCTAATCTTGCTGGTTCCTAGCTATTTCTAAGAGAAAACACAGTGCTAAAATACTACTTACATATAGAGCAAGGCAAAGTGCTGTGAGTTAGATGGTCAAGACAAAAGTACAGTTTTGTACCTACCATAAATGTAGATGTTCGAGGATTCCATTGCTGCAGTCCTAACTATTGGGTATAGTCCGCATCCAGTCGGCCCGAATACCAGAGTATAAGGCTGACGTCGGTCAGGGCGCATTAGACTGACGTCAGTACGTCAGGGTACTAATGCGCATGACCGGCGTCATATCCTCAGTCTTTTCTTGCCCCAGATGTCAGAAGACCCTAAAAAGACAAGGCCCAAAATACCTGCACCAAAACATGAACAATATATACAAAAATATAAGCATGTAAACTCACCTACACAACCACCCCTAAACACAGAGGGGAAGGAGGGAGGGCAAATTGGACTGCAGCAATGGAATCCTCGAACATCTACATTTATGGTAGGTACAAAACTGTACTATGTTCTTCGTTTTCCATTGCTGCAGTCCTAACTATTGGGTAGAATCCCAAAGCAGAGGTAAGGGAGGCTGGCAAATCATAAAGAAGCAGGAGCTGACAACATGCCTTGCAAAACAGCTGTGGCAAAACCAGCCCTAGACTTAGAGTAGATAGGAAGGTGATAATGCTTAGAGAAAGTATGCACTGAACTCCAAGTAGCTGCTTCCAAAATATCCGTAGTTGCCACCCCCCGTAGAAATGCTGTTGAAGTGGCAGTAGCTCTAGTGGAATGAGGCCTAATCCCAGCTGGAATCTCCTTGCCATGATGGGAATAACAAAATGCAATGCAAAAGCCAATCCACCTAGAAATAGTTTGTTTTGACACAGGCTTGCCCTGCGAACTCAAAGCAAAAGAAACAAACAACTGCTGAGACTGCCTAAAATCCTTAGTCCTGCTTAAGTAATAACGCAATTGCCTGTGTACATCTAAAGTACGCAAAATCTTTTCCCCTTTATTTTGGGGGTCTGCATAAAAAGTAGGCAAATGAATAGTTTGGTTTAAAGCCACACTAGAAACCACCTTAGGCATAAAGGAAGGATTAGTACGTAATGATACCCTATCCTTATGGAAAATCAAAAGGGCTCGACTGCCATAAGGGCCTGCAACTCAGACACCCTTCTTGCAGAAGTAATAGCCAACAAAAAAGCAGTCTTCCATGACAAATATTTCAATTCAGCAGTAGCCGCAGGCTCAAAAGGTTGTAGAGTAAGTTTTTCCAACACAAAATTGAGATCCCAAGCAGGAGTAGGAGCTCTACGTGGGGGTCTTATATTCTTTGCCCCTCTAAGAAACTGCTTGAACAAAGGATGCGAAAACAATGGTGGGTCACAATCATAGTGAGCTGAGATTGCTGCAGCATGAATCTTAATGGAAGAGAAGGACAGACCCTTGTCCAGTAACTCAGTAAGATATTGAAGAGCCATACTCAAATTAGGCTCAGAAATCTCCAAATTCTTTGCTTTACTCCAAAATAAAAATCTCTTCCATTTTTCTGCGTACACTTTCCTTGTACTAGGTCTTCTAGCTTCCATAATCACATTTAAAACTTGTTGAGGAAGTTGAGACCTGCTGTGTTTCAACACAGAATATGCCAGGCTGTCAGATGAAGAGAGTGAAGCTTGACATTGAGCAGATGACCGTCCTTCTGGGATAACAGATGTGGAATCAAAGGTAAAGGCCATGGAGGCTTCTTTACCAGACTCCGTAGTAGTGGGTACCAGTGTTGCCGAGGCCAATCTGGAGCTATCAAAATCATCCTTGGCCTGTCCTGTCTGACCTTTAACAGTACCTTAGGAAGAAGAGGCAGAGGTGGAAAGGCATACACATGAAGGTTTGTCCAACTGAAAGACAGAGCATCCACTTTCCAAGCTGTGTGATGAAACCCCTTTGTGCAAAACTGTGGCAGCTGGTGGTTTAGTGGAGAAGCGAACAGATCTATGTCTGGAGTTCCCCATGACACTGTCAATTTCTGAAATACATGAAGATCCAGTTTCCACTCGTGGGGATCCATGATTTGTCTGCTTAACACATCTGCTAAGGAGTTCTGTGCTCCTGGCAGAAACCTTGCCTGAAGAGTTAGGTGCAAGCGTGGCAGTCTCCCATAAAATCATTGCTTGCCTGCATAGAGGATAAGAATGTGTTCCCCCTTGTTTGTTGATGTACCACATGACAGTTGTGTTGTCTGTTAGAATCAACACCTGCCCTGGAAGAAGTAACTCCTTGAAAGCTAGTAATGCGAACTGGACTGCTAACATCTCCTTCATGTTGATATGTAGATGCTGTAGTCTGGCAGGCCACTTGTCTTGTATCCACTTTCCATTTAGATGAGCTCCCAAGCAATGTCCGAGGCATCTGTCGTTAAAATCTGACTCGCCTCTGGCCGGGTCACAGAGAGTCCCTTGTTTAGGTGACATTCCTGAGCCCACCACAAAAATTCTATTTGAAGGCAAGGTATTATTTGAATGACAGTGTCTAAATCCTGGCAGTGCTGTGTCCATACATTTTTGAGATACCATTGTAACTTCCTCATATGCAGTTTGGCATTGGGAAGCACCAGAATACAAGATGCCATGAACCCTAATGCTTGAAGGACTGTCTTTGCAGTCAGCACGGACTGATGAGATAGTTGATGGAAGTAAAGTGATAGACTCTTTTGTTTGTCCGGGGTTAAAAAGGCCATCTGGGCTGCTGTATTCAGTCTCACACCCAGAAAGCACATGTCTTGAGAGGGTACTAGACTGGACTTTATTTCGTTCACAGAATACCCTAGGCATCTTAGCACTGCTATAACATATTCCAGATGCTGTAGAAGGTCTTCCGTTTCTTGAGCCAGAATCAGGCAGTCGTCTAAATAAGGATAGATTTGAATTCCTTGTAGCCTGAAGTAAGCTATCACTGGAGCCAGAACCTTTGTGAATACTCTGGGCGCAGTAGATAAGCCAAAGGGCAATGCAGAGAACTGATAATGAGAATCTCCAGCTCGAAACCGCAGATACTTCCTGTAACTTAGCCTGATAGGCACATGAAGGTAAGCTTCCTTGAGATCTAAAGTTACCATCCAGTGATCTTTGCCCAGCAGGGGTAAAAGCTGTTGTAACGTCAACATCTTGAACTTGGGAATGTCCAGATAAGTGTTGAGGAGAGATAAATCCAAAATAGGTCTCCACGTGTTCCCCTTCTTTGGTACTAGGAACATGCGAGAATAAAATCCTAGGCCCCTTTCTGATACAGGGACTGGCTGAATGGCCCCCAGTTGGAGTAACTGAGAAACTTGCTTGTGAGCCTCTTTTCTTTGTGGAGGAGGAACGTCTGGCATGCCTTTGAAAGGGGGCATTGTATGGAAATAAAATCTGTAACCGTGGTGAATGATGTCCAACACCCATCTGTCTTGAGTAATTAAATGCCAATTTTCTTTGAAAAGAGACAGTCGTCCTCCCAAAGGAGCTGCCAGACGAGAATCTACTGGCAGCTGAAAAAGGCAGGTCATTGGGTCTGTTTACGAAAGGACTGACCCCTGCCCTCACCAGAAGTCTGAGCAGGTGAACTCCCTGTTCGAGGCCTAAAAGAACCTTGAGCCCTGCCCCTACCACGTCTAGACCTACCCCTAGACTGGGAATCATAAGCAGGATATGTCCACCCCTTAGCAGGCCAATTTCTACTAAACTTCGGTGGTTGTACCTGCAAAAAATCTTTAACAGTTTGCATAGACTTAGCTTTGTCCTCCATTTTCTTTAAAACTGCTTCCACAGGTGAACCAAACAACACATCAGACTGTAAAGGAGCATCCAAAATCCTTGTCTTAACATGCTCAACCAAATTTTGATCCCTCAACCAGGCATGCCTGCTTAGAACAGAACTAGTGGCAGCCACCCTCGAGGAGGCCTGCACAGCATCAAAACCACATTGCAAAGAATGCTTGCCCACTGTTCAGACACATAAACTAAATCCAGCAATCTTATACAATCAATACCTTCCGCCAAAGCATCCACCTTAGATTTCAATTGTGAAAGGAGATAATTTTGATATTTCAGCATGTGAAACTGACAATGCAACGCTCTCATGGCTAGAGTGGAAGAAGTATACACTTTCTTACCCCACCTATCCAACGCCCTTGCCTCTTTGTCAGTGGGAACAGGATTTTTAACCACATTCAACACAGGAGGCATAGCTAAGGGCCTATGCTGGGGTAAAAACAAGAATTCCCTAAGCCTCTTCCTGGAATCAGAGTAATCCTGGCCTTCCCATTTAAAGTGCTCCCTCATGGAATGCAGAGTCTCTGAAAATGAAAAATCCGCAGGAGGAGAAGCCAAAGGAGTGGCATCATCCACATCAGAATCAGAATAATGAGGATACTCCTGCAAATCTTCCGCAGAAGACTCAGAAGCCCCTGAACCCTGTTCAAAACTGTCAAACTCTGGTTCCACCCAAGGCCTCTTATCAGGAGGGCCCATAGAACCTCTAATCATAGTAATCAAACTTCTGCCATTTTAAGCATATGTTTCTTAGGTACAGAACCCGAAATGCTAGGAGAAGCCCCTACTGAAGCTGAACTAGGCCTACCTCTAAAAGAAGTTTTGGCAACAGAAGGAGAGGCTCTAACTACTTTGGGAAGAGAGGGAAGAATAGTTACCTGAGAAGCCCCCTCAGCCTGGCCTGCCTCCTGAGAGGGTACATCCTGTAACAGTAAAGTTTCTGCCTGAGACTCCATAGAAACTCCTGGCAAAACCTCTGGCTCCACTGAGCCTCCTAAAGAACCGACGTCCGGGACTGCCGGTTCATCAACCCTAGGCTTCCCAAACACTAATCTGGCACAGTCTAACCTCCTCTTAATAGTGCGTTTGTTAAACCTAGCACAAGAGCGGCAACCAACAACGTCGTGCTCAGGCCCTAAACAAGGTATACACAATGTATGGTAATCCCTATGAAGTATTTGTTTCCCACAAGAAATACAGTTATTCACTTTTTCTGACATCCGGTTAAATACTGAGGCAAGAAAAAACCAAAATGTTCCCCAACGGGGTACTTAGCCAACTCTGATTCGGTCTGAAACTCCGGTTTCGGAAATATTTCAGAACGCCAACCTGCACTCGCAAAACTGCTTCTGCATCGGACCACGCGGCAAAAAAGACTGAGGATATGACGCCGGTCATGCGCATTAGTACCCTGACGTACTGACGTCAGTCTAATGCGCCCTGACCGACGTCAGCCTTATACTCTGGTATTCGGGCCGACTGGATGCGGACTATACCCAATAGTTAGGACTGCAGCAATGGAAAACGAAGAACATCATGCTCAATGCTCTTTGGTTCTCTCTGCTTAAATTGAAATTGTAGACCAGATTCACATTACATCTCTCTTCACACTTTCCTGGGTTCCCAGGCTACATATTACATCATTGTTCACACTTCCCTGGGTTCCCAGGCTAACAGAAACTGCATTTACATTATTTTACACTTAGGCTGAAACCAGAGCAATAAAGGACATTTATGCATGCAAATTCTGGTCATTAACTTTAGCCTTAAAACAATAGGCAGGATGCCTCACCCCAGACTCACTGGCACCACTGTCTACATCAAAGGGTAACAACATGCTTTACTTGGTCAGTAGAGGGTACTGTTGTCACATTTTATTCAGTTCCACATGTAACACTATTTTATTTTACATTTAAGGCAACAAGCCTGTAGTTTACATTCATATTTACAAAGGACAGAATTATCTGCAAAATTATATCTGGCTAGACTGGCAGCCTTCATCTATCTTCACCCAATCTTCACATATCGTCACAGTTTCTTCAACCATGCATGATGACTGATCCTGTCACTGCTGCCCTGTTTGAGGCTTCTGGAGTGTCATAACCACAGTGCAATGAGTATTTGGCCACTTGACAAGTAGAGTGCAGTAAATCTGCTACCTCTTTCGAATTGGCACAGTCAGGAAAGTTAGAAATCTTTTGCTTTAATAGTTCCAAAGTGTGTTGTTGATATTTTAACATATGGTACTGACAGTTGAGTGCTCAGATAGCTAAGGTTGCAGAAGTGTATACTTTTTTACCCCATCTGTCCAGAGTTCTGGAATCCTTGTCAGAAGGAATAGGTTTCTTTGCAGAACTTGCCTTAGCTCCTTTTGGTCATCGTGTAATGACCTCCTGGTCTCCAGCAGGATTTCTGTACAGGTATTTTTGAGAATCTGGTACTCTGTAATACCTGTCAGGTTTACTGGGAGCAGGTGGGAGGATGTCAGGGGCTAAGCTGGATTAATGGAAAACATCTACCACTTCTAAGATAGGGGGTGGCCAGGGGTCTGTGCTGGGGCATGTCTAGAAACTCTCTTACTCTTTCTTTAGAGTGAGGGAAGTCCTGAGATTCCCAGTGGAAATGTTCCCTGAGGGTGTGACGGGCTTCCCCAAGGAAAGGTGTTCTGGTGGGGAGGCAGAAGGAATGAATTCCTCTGCATCTGAATCCTCATAAGCAGTCAGAGGTTGTTGTTCCTCTTCAAAATCTGAATAATCAGATTCCTCAGAATCCTGCTCTGTCATTATTCCAGGAGAAGGGTGCCTTTTCCTTTTAGGAGTTGTGGCCTGACTACCCCGATATAGGAGATAAGATCCTCCACCATCATAAGCATTTGGGCTTGGGGTGGTGGAGCAGGAGTAAGATGGTGGCTAGAGGTAGGTTTTCTAGGAGTGGCCTGGCTTCTAGGCCTAAGAGTATCCCTCTGTCTGAGAGAAATGGTAGTCGGTTGAGACAATGCCATTTTTTTGTCTAGAATCGGTACTGTGAAAGGCCTCCTTGGAAGCCAGTGCCTGCGCCGCAACTCCAGACCCAACCAAGGCAGAGATAACCAAAGACTCAGAAGACAAAGAAGATTTCTGCGGCATACTGGACTTCAAAAGGGTCTCAGTAGATGCCTGCATAGATATCATATCAGGAATCAGGGGCTGCAAAAGCACTTCACTAAATTCCAGAGAACTGATGACCTGCTCAGCAGTAGCATCGTCAGAAGGCTTAGCCGGAGAACTGATGACCAGCTTAGCAGTAGCATCACCAGAAGGCTTAGCCTTGTGTGGTCTGTCTCTATCTTTATCACTGCATTTTTTTGGAATGTCTACGGATTGTTGGCTGACAGATGCCATTAAGGAATGTAAAGACGGAAGACTAAAATTTCTGTCTAATAAGAGCTCTACGACGAATCGTTCTTGCATTAAAGAGTGCACAGAACCAGCAACGGGGGACATCGTGGTCACAATATGAATGGAAGTCATGATGTGGGATCTGCTTTCCACAGGGAGGACAATTGATAACTTCTTCGGACATCGGTTAGTGAAAGAAAAAAAGATCCCCAATAGGGTACTTAGCTTTAGATGTTTTCAGATGTAATCCGAGCTCTGGTAGCAACCAACCAGCACACTTGCGAACTGCTTCTGCTACGGGCTCCACAGCAAGAAAGACTTATGTAAGGACATAGGCTGCCTTGCTTTATAGCACTGACAACCTGATGGTCAGTCAACAAGAGAAGCATCCGACGTAGAAAAACATTGACTCTGGTATTCGGGCCGGCTGAGGGGTACCACAGCAGGGATAACCCACAGGTAATGACTGCAACAGTAAAACACAAAGAACATCAAATAACTAAGCAGAGCAATACCAAATAATGACTGCACAGTCAGCCAGTACAAAAACTGAAAAAAATTCTACTTTTATCCCTTATAACTGGAAGCTAATCATTAATCCCCTTCATAAATAATCCAGATTTGTATATGGATAGTAGAAAATGGGATTACATATGTCAAAATTCTTCAAGGCCAGAAAATGGAAAGCTTTGCAGTCTGGTCTGTGAATTTACAGACCTATGAACTTGGTCAATATTCTCCCTCTAAATAGCTATCTGAAGTCTATTTCTTCAGGGAAACTATTCCGAACATTACATTGAAGAAGATGACAGAAGCTTCAGTAACACAGTTCAAAGTACGATTAGAAACAGCACAACATTTTGGACAGGAAATAAAAGCATAAACGTCTGAAAAAAATCTTAACAGAAATCTTTAACTACAAAATTGCAGCAAAATTGCTTTAAATGAAAAAAAATAATAATTTAAGGTGCTGTAATTCCGCTGAAAAACTTAAAAGCTGCATTATCAGCAAGTATTTCTATCAAAATGTCCAAGTGAAGCATTTAATCAACAGAAACAGCAGCAGCAGTGTTTAATTTGCAGCTTTGGAAGCACAAGCTAATGACAGGAACTGTACTAAAATGGCCATAGTACACTCAACTCATTACTTCCAAGTGACACTTCCAGGTGCATTTGCAGTTAACTTCTACTGATGCCTCAAGGCATCCAATATTGTTTGTTTGTTCATATTTGCCTCAATTACATAACCATGCTATGTATAAAGTTTAAAAAGACTTCATATTAAAGCTTACACAATGGCAAACTCAAAAACATTAATATTTGACCTCTACCTAGTGCAGGTAAAGAGATATTAACTGTTGTTTTATGATATTAATTTATATAGATATAATTTTACATTTTCTAAATATCTCAACAACCATGTAACACAAACATAATTCCTTGGCCTCATATGAATGCTCTCAGCTAGATGAATAAAATGTTGCTAACAGTATGTGTGTAACTTGAATGGTTGCTGAAATATTGTAAGTTGTTTACATTTTACAAACATAACAGTTACTGTGTTTACTGTGGTTTATAAAATGCAGTTTAAGACCTAGAACTTAAAGAATACTACTACTATAAAATAGTTTGTGCTGAAGGGTTTGCCATTTATACTTCTTTCTTAACCCCTATGCTTCCAGAGATATGAACATTTGTTTGAAATGTGAGGACAATTTGATTCTGTCAAAAGGCTTAGGCTCCACCCATTGGAAGTTACAGTGCAAAATTCCAAAGTTCCATTGGAGTGAATGAGTTAAATATTCACAAATGGCCATAAAAGACATTTAAGGGGTTACAATTTCCAGAAACCAACAGCTAGCTTATAATAAACAGTAATAAACTTCCTATGATCCTATAAACAGTATAAGCCTTTGAGAGCAGGCAAAGCAAAAAACAAAACATATACAAAATGTCCAATCAGAAAAAAAAAAAAAAAACAGTCAAAACAGCAGTATACACTATCAAGCCTTGAAAGAAAAAGATGAGGGAGCTAATAAAACCCAAAAGGGTTTCTTATCTGAGCTTAGCAGCTGAAGAGATATAGTGTAAGAAGCAGTCTTAACAAAACATCCTTCTTTTACTATGGCACTAGAAAACTGAAAAGGTCCTGGCTGTGAGTCAGTAAAGCAGTCCATCTACTGTCAGGCACATAGCATATCATACCAACAGAGCGACAGTGGGAGGGACTCCGAGGTTTAGTAGACATCAAGAAGAGGGTATCAGGCCACTACTACATGAATGCCAATAAGGCAGTTTGTATAGTGAACATTTTCCTCTGCTGTTTTCAACAAATGCTGCTGGATCTTTTACATTCTCTTCAGCTACCACCACCTCAGGCTAATAAGGCTTCAGTTTAACATCTCATCTGAAAGATTGGGGGATAATAACTCCAGGTCAGGGAGTCTAATAATGAAAATAAATATCAATAACAGAAAAAAATATGACAGGTATATTACACAAGGCCTTACAGTAGTATGGGATAAGCTTTCCCTTACAACTGGAAGCCAATCACTAATTCCCTTTATAAATAATCCAGATATGTATATGAAAAGTAAAAAATAGCAACATGGAATTACATAAATCAAAATTCTTCAAGGCCAGAAAATGGAAAGCTTTGCAATCTGGTCTGTGAACTTATAGGCCTATGAAGTCATTCATCATTCACCAAAGCTAGACATGACTTTAGTGGATAATCATATCAATGTCTAACATTCACAGCTGTCATTAAGTGAAATGGCACCATAGTTAAAGGGCTTCACAACACCCCTACTGCTGCCTATTGCTCCCCACCACCACACACATCACCAGGCGTCCCCCACATCTTGGTCAACCCACACCATCCAGATAACATTTTGTCTTCCTTTTCATACAGTTTGTCTTATTCTTCATTTTTTTCCAGCATTCATTCATTCAATTATCCATTCAGCACATCCAGACTAGGCAAGACTGCACTCTGATAACTGTGGCAGAAATAACTGCATTGAGCCAAGAGTATGGAGGCCACTAAATACCCAGAGGCCATTGGGATCTGTGGTGCATTTCAGAGTTATTAAAAAAAAAACTTTTCAAAAAATGATGGTCTGAACAAAAACCCTGATTAAGGAAAGGCATTCAGTGCTATTCTTCAACTTTGATTTTTTTCCAGCATCCTTTCAACATACCCTAACTGACCAAAACCACTGTGGTAGAAATAGTTGAATTAAGCGAGGGAAGGCATGGGGTTACAGAGGCTCTGAGGTCCATTTAAATTTTTTTCTAATCTTTTCATCCACTGTCAAAACAAATGTCATGAGCAGGGAAAGAAATTCAGTCTTATTTTTTTTATTATTTCAAGGAAGAAATAAGTTGTTCTGAAGGATAAATGCTCGAAGCTGACAAAACAGCACTTCACAGCAAACTGGGAAGACAACTGCTTGTAAGAATATATAAATCATGTCTGGCAGCAGTAGCTGCCTCCACTCTACCAAAATAATTTCTCCATCCACCACAGCCCCATTTTAAATTTTTGCAGATGGGTCTGGGGTATCACTTCAACAGTGACAGTTATCTATAGCCAGGATTTACACCACTGGGTGGCTAGCTCTGCCATGGCTGTTCTTCCACACCACACACTCACACCTATGGCCAGTTTAGAGTGCCAGTCCACCTACTGCATGTCTTTGGAATGTGGGAGAAAACCATAGCACTGGGAGGAAACCCACACAACACAGGGGGCCACATAGACTCCACATGGAAGGTAGCCTAACTGAGAATCAAACTGGAGAACTGCTTGCTGTGATGCAATAACCCTATCTGCTGCACCACTATGCCACCCAACTCCGTCAAAATAAAAAAATAAAAAGATAATCACCTTCTGTGTATCCACTCTGGTGTTACATTGGGATGAAATATGAACACAGTCATATATTTCAGTTTCTGCTGTCATGCACATATACAGCATGCCTTCTCTGCCCTACCCCCAAAGGATAGCCACCATGTTTGTGCCTCTCTGATATCAGACTGGTACAAAACTAAAAAGGAATATAAACATTTCAACTTATTGCTGTCAGACATATATAAACAGCATGCTCGCATACCCTATCCCAAAAAAAAAGGCACCTGTAGGTTTACATAATGTTCGACTGTGAGGAAAGGGAACAATAATGATCATAGTAATCTTTCTTACATATTACTCCTATTCAGTTCACTCCTCCTGTACAAACTATAGTGACCCTCTGTACCCCCCTCTTATGTTTATGAGGAAAGTTAAAGAAATAATGACCCCGCTGGCCCTAAACCAACATAAGCTATAGTGGCCTAAGCACACCTCTGAGGTTTGGAAAGAAATGAAAGAAATATGACATTATCTCGAGCCCCCAGCCCCCCCCCCCACCCACTTCAGTGTGTTTTGAGCACACCTTTAAGCAGGCCCTGTTTCACACTAAATGAGGTTCAGGGTAGATGTCACTGCTAAGCCTGTGCCAAAATCTACTTATTCAGCCTTAGGGTTTGGGGACAACCAGGAGCCCAAGATGCATTTATGCCTTGTTTTTGGAAATTTTTAAATGATGACTTTTTAAACTGAACATTTGTCAAGATAGTCTGTTACATTTATCCAGACAGCCACGAAGAAGTTATAGCCACTTACTTGTACGAGTCAGACGTGTGACTGCAATAAAAGAGGATGACTATGTATTTATTTCACCTTTGCCCCACACAAACAGTTGCCAGACAGTAAAGTATTCCAAGCTACTTCACACAAATCACAAAGCCAGAATAATGAGCAAACAGCAGGCATCTAGTCATTTTCCTCCACAGACAGCCTCAACAATTATAGCTACTTCTCCTGTGTATGATCTCAGATGATATATATATATATATATATATATATATATATATATATATATATGTGTGTGTGTGTGTGTGTGTGTGTATATATATATCTATATATATCTATATATGTATATATATATATATATATATATATATATAAATACATATATATAGGGTCATAGGAAGTTCAAGGCTACTGACTGTGGCGACCATTATGCATTGCCATTTCCCACATTAGACTGTACCCCCGCCCATCTCAGTGTGGACTACGACAGACAATCCTGGGATGAATTTTTGAATATTCATCCAATTAGACAAGTCCAGTTTGAAGAAAGATAAGTTATAGCTCTGCTTTATCTGCAGGGGTGTCTATTCCAGAGATGAAGGAGATGCTGAGTAATACAATCTAGCTCTTCACCTTGTTTTATTGATCTGCTGAAGTGGGTTTTGATACCTTGCTCTTGTTCTGATGGTGTGCAGCTGGTTGACAAACACAGATTGTGATTTCTTTAGTTTTTTTTTTTTGATATTCACTTTTCTAATTCTTGTATTTTGTGTTTTTCCATGTATTGCTTGTTCCCATAACTAGCAAAGCAGTAAATAAGTGCTTGTATTCCATTTCCCTCTACACACTTAAATCTGATATTCTGATTAATCAGTCTGAATTCACTTGCAGTTTTAGTGTTTTTATTTGACATTAGGCAAAAGTTTACTTATAACTCCATAGCTTTACAAATCATTGACCTGAATAACACTATTGATAATGCTACCTCATTCAAATACCTAGAGGTTTGGTTGCAGCCGTTCCTAAGTTTTTATCTCCACCTGGACTAAACACACAAAACAATCAACCATCTCCTATTCTAGTATAATAAGATCTCCCCTTTTCTAGTCATACCCTGTAAGAATGCCATAAGTAAAAGAGTCTTACTGGATCAACTAGAATATGGTCTCCCTCTGATTGGTACAGTCTGTAAAAGAAATGCATCCACCATTCAGTCCATCTCAAATGCCATATGCAGAGTCATCACTCTCTCCCCAAGAAATGACCACCACTGCAAAACTACTGAAAACACTAATTGGCTACATGTGAAACAATGTGCTGACTTTCTACTCTCCTCTAAGCTATTTTAGCTTATCAGCAATGAGACGGCCTGGTAGCCTCCAGCCTATTCAGAGATGCACCAACATACAACCTTAGAAATCTTAACTACTCGGGTCCTCTCCTCCAAACCCCCTCAAAACTAGGCTTTAGTGCATAGAACATCCTTTCTTAGTCCTTTGTACCATAAAGCACATTAAAAGACTCTATGCTTCTTTCCTCTATATACCTTGCTCTGACTCTACTTTTCACTGTGATTCTTTCAGCATGCCATCTCTGACATCGATTCTGTATGAAATGCATGCATATATTATATTTTGTCAGTCAGTCTGTATATAATGTCATGTATACCCACAAGTCAGCTCTGATATTCACATTGCATATATGTATAAATTCAGCTTAAACATATGGCCCATTTTCAGTGGAGACTCAAGGAGAAAAGCTCCAGATTATATAAATTTGTAATATTTATAATGAAAAAAGTAAGTAAGCACATAAAATAGTACATAAAAAGTAGAAAAAGTAAATAAAAAATAGTACACGAAAAAGTAGAAAAAGTAAATAAAAAAATAGTGCACGAAAAATGCAAGAAATGATTACATGCAATGCTGAAATTACAGACTAACAATAGACTAATCTTCCAGTGGATGAAATAGCAATAAAATGGACAGTGTGAGAGGCTATTTTTTATTTACTTTTTGTACTTTATGTACTTTTTATGTACTATTTTTATGTACTTGCTTACTTCTTTCATTGTAAATATTACAAGTTTCTGTAATCTGGAGCTTTTTCCTTGGGTCTCCACTGAAAATGGGTCATATGGCTCAGCTAGATTAACCTGGTTAACAAATATCAAATAATAAATAGTTCACTAAGTATATAATGTCATGTATCCATTGTTTTTACCTTGGAGCAAGACTGAAACAGGTTGAATGGAATCAATGCCCTACCCCAGTTAACAAATTCAAAACAAATAAATTCATGGGACTGTTTAATTTGCAGTGTACACAAGATCCTTGATCACTGGGTCCCTCATTACGCAAAAGGCGAGACAGAGGTCTGCCCTGAGGAGCCTATAACACATTGAAAAAAGTGACAAATGCTTCCGTCTTTTCTGGTAGTTTAAAGATTTTAACCCTGTGATCCTCCTTGTATGCCTGATGAGGTACATCCCAAAGGGGGGTAATTCTGTTCTATAACTGGTGGATTAGGATGATACTCCCATGGTGATAAGCTGTGCCAAGGGGAAGGATTTCCTGGCATTTGTTCCTACAAGGTGATCAAAGGAGAGGGGAATTATCAGCCAAGGTTTCTAGGTCTCTTAATAACCTTTTCATTTTGAAGTGGGGTATTATTGATGCTTTAGTTACCAAATGTGAGAATGCTGAATTTCTTAGCATTTAATTTATACCCATTTTCAATACACCAACATTTAGAAATGTAAGTTCCTGCTAGTAGGCTTCTGTGTCAGATGGAAATTTGATTAGGACTCCAGTTTGCAGTCTTTGCAAATTTGGTTAGCCATAGGACTTGTTTTTTCATCTGCAGGTCAGAGAAGAAAATACTGAAAAAAAAGCAGCCCCAGCACAGAACCCTATGGGATTATGAATGATGATCTTCGTCTTCTAAGACACTCTCCCTGCACCCACACAATATGAGTTCTGCTTTTCAGCCAGTTTTGTATCCATCTTACTACATCAGGATCTATTTGTAAGCACATTTAATTTATTAATTATGCTAGTAAGGGGGATGGTATTAAATGCCTTGGCCAAATTAAGGTAAGCCGTGTGCGCAGAGTAACCACTGTCAACAGCTTGTGTTACCTTTTTAGAAAAAGTTTACCATGTTCATTAGACTGCATCTACGTTTTGCAAAAACATACTGCTGCAGATATGGTTTGATGTGACTTTAATGTCTGTATCAGTCAAATCTGTTATAATGTGTTCCATGGCCTTATAAATCAGACTTGCCAAACTGATGGACCTACAGTTTCCAGGACAGTATAATAACCACATTTATTGAGTGACAATACCAGTGCTATATGTGGCGTTCCCTTATGGACTAGTAATCAAGGAGCCTGAATCCTCACCACTGATACTGGAGAGGGATGTTCACTTGGAACAAGAATGGATGCACCCAGTATTATCAGATGCAGCTCTCTCTATCAAGCACAATTTCCCTTAAGAACAAACTTGGTGCAGGATCCGGTTCTCTCTCTCTCTCTCTCTCTCCAGATCCCCAGTAAGACTCTCCACTGGCATAGCTATAGATCTGAACCCTTTACAGAGAGTGCAAGCCACGACCTCACCACTGCCTCTGTGAACCCAGTGCTTTGTGTCTCTGCTGCAAGCAGCTGACACGCACACGCTCTCTGAGACTTGGTTTCACACACACACCTGGGAAAGGCTGGCACACATTTAATAGTTATGCCCCCTTCTGCCCAGTCTATAAGGTAGTTACTTCCACCAGACACTCCAAAGTCAGCTACTCTAAGGCTGTTACAAGGGTACCCAATTATATTGAGTGAAATTAATATGAATACAAATTATAGTGCTTGGCCAATGCACAAAGGCTTTTAGGAGTGGCCACAGTGTCACCAAAGAGATATAAGTCCTGTGAATGCTTAAGATATTCTCTAAAGGACCAGCCACAATGAAAAGTTTAAATGCATTTCATAAAAAAAATGAAAAAACATGAAAACATTAAAAATCTGTTTACAATAAGCACAAAAGAGTTTCAATCACATGAAATATGAAATATAACATGAGTGGGCAGGTTCACACAGCTACAGAAAAACAATGCTTAACTAATCTCACTATACTTTCCTGAATGATCTAAAGCATTATTATTCCCCGTTTACTTACTAGAGCAAGGCAAGATGAAGTGGGTGAGAGATCCTTCCTTGTCAAGTTACAAAAACAGACTGCTCTGAGACTTTAGTCTCACCTAGTATTAAACATTATTTTTGTGCTGAATTACAGAATGGCATCACATACATCAGGTCATCTGACTTCTGGTTCCTGTGCTATCCCCTTGGCTAGAAACTGCCAGGATTTAGCACATGTGTGTCAATAATACACACATATAGCTTGCTAAGATCTCTTGCAGGTTCTGCAAGTCCTAAAACAATTTCAAACCTCCACCCTTCCAGAGTAGCAAATAGTTCACCCAAAAGATAATACAGAAAGTTTCCTAGTACATACCTTTTGTCTCTGGCTGCATTGAGAACTGTAAGATACAATCTTTATGGCCCAAACCAGGTAATTTCATTTCAAACTATCTTCAAAGTCAGCTGGACTGAGATTAACAACCTCTCTTCCAGCATCCATCGCCACAATACATACATTTCAACAGTTACAATAATACATGTATGTTTGTTCCTCTGTCTAGCAGGACACACTGTTGATACATTTTTAACACAAGTAGCTTTACAAATACATTTTTAATACAAGCATTTGTACAAATCAGTTTGATATACAAATGACATATAATTCTTTACAAAATTCCAGCTAGCTGTGCTGGCATATGTTACACATCCACTGCCCTACTTCCCCTGTCATAGCTGGCAATACCTCACATCATCACACTATACACCATACTTCTGTGAAGAAGCCTATAGCCAAGCTCAGGTTAAATAGCTTATGGAGAGCTTCCTTCAGGGCTTATATAACTGACCAAACAGACCAGTATGGAGGAAGAGTTTTTAATCTGGGGCACACACTTTATTTATTCTTAGTGATGATGGGGGTGGGACCAAGAGATATAGGGATCATAGAGCTTAACAGAGTTATCTCAGAAGTAAAATTTGCACTAATTTTACTTACTAGTATATTGTCAATGTCAACCATATACACATAGGTTTTGCCATTTTGTATGAGTTTTGTACATTGTTGAGTCTGTTTCTTAGCTTTCTAACAACTAAAGCAGGATTTGTAATTATTCTTGTTTTTTAGATGCAAGCCTGTGTTCATGGGCTACCTTAATATTTCTAATAGCCTTTTTTAAATTCTTCATAAATTTATTTATTTTATTTATTTGCAATTTGATTACCAGGAAAGTTCACTTGGCCGAATTGACCCATTTTCAGTGGAGGCCCGGTGAGAAAAGCTCCAAGATGCATTATACAATTTAGATACAAATGATAGTTAATATTAAAGATCTTATGTAGAATAGTTACTCATAAATTCATTCAATATCATGAATACTTAACAGATTCATTAAGCTTGAAGGTAGGGATCACACAGTTTCATTTGAGGAAAAGAGATATGGGTTAGGTGTGGAAACAGTTTACATACAAACCTTTTAAGAAAATGTAAATACACTTTACATACACACGTCAACAGTAGAATGCTATTTACAATATTTACAAAGTTGGGCTGTGTGAGGGTAGCTGTAGGAGGTGAGAGCTTAGAGAGAAGCTATAGAAATTGTTGAGAGCTTAGATAGGCTTTAGTGGACAGGTGTTTGAATAGTTGGGTTTGGAAGTTTTCTGAGTTTGGTATGGTTCTTAGTGTGGAGGGAACAGAATTACATTTTTTGCCTAGTGAGAAAGATCGGAGAAATTGGCCAGCAGTTTTCTAATTTTTCCATGACTTGTGGTCTTTAGATCTTTTCTATGTTCTAAGTTTGTTCCTTTTATTGCAGATTTTATTTGTCAGTGGGCCGCCAGGGTAGTTTACTTTTAAATTTCCCCTTTGTATTTGGGACTGCCAATATTGTACATTTACTTATGCGGGTAAACAACTCTGTTACAAGTCTATCTGTTGAGAATATGTCTGGGATAATGTTGGTATAAGTGAATTTCTAGATTTCCTTACAGAATTTGTGGATATTTGTGTCCTTGAAGTCTTTGAATTTCAATATATTGGTTTCAGGGGGATTTAGGTAGTTTGAAGAGAAATGTTACTAGCTTATGGCTAGACTTAATCAGTGGAGCTGTGCATGATAACCCTAAATTTGTAAGTGCCCAGTCAAAAATATTTTGTCCTCCAGTTGGGCTAGTAACAATGTGGTCCACTGAAGTTATTCATTTTATTAGATCTAACAAATTGTTTTCATATGTAATGGAAATATGGGTACTTTTGTCAACTGATAGGTAGTTACACTCTTCCAGAATGATGGAGTTCCTATTTATGAGGAGTTCATCCATAACATTTAGGAACCTGACATAAACCTTCTGTGTTGAAAAAGGATAAACAAAAGTCATGTACTTACCATAATGATAGATCTGTGTTGTTTCATGTTTGTCCAGTTCAACATTTGGGATTGTCGGATCTGATCAGATTCAACCTCAGGATCTTCTTCTACAGCTTTGGATCTGGGGCTCTGATTCTTCTACCTACCCATAATTCCCCACTTTCTCCTAATTTACCTCAGATTGATTTTGCTGGCTCTCTCTCCAAGTATATAGATCTATTCTTGAAAAAAGATATAAAAGTCAACAACTTGCTAAATACCTCAGTATAGGAGATATAACTTTGAGAAGACAGGGTCTTGGTCAAGGCCTGTCCAAGCACCAAAAAGTTACAGGTGACAATTTGGAAAGAGGAAGGAGGGAGGGAGGGATGTTGAACTGGACAAAAATGAGACAACGTGGATCTATTGTTATGCTAAGTACAAAACTTTCATATTCAATGTAGTGCATTTTTGTCTAGTTCAATGTTTGGGGCAGATTCCCAAGCTGCCTAAAAGAAGACCTGGGTGGTATCAAAGAACAACATTCCTGAGAATGATAGAACAAAAGGATGCATGTGTTCTAGATTGAGCATAAAGTTTGTAATGAGATATAAATGTATGAACTGTTGACCATGTTGCTGCTGCACAAACGTCGTAGATGGGAACTCTTCATGAATACTGTAGAAGTAGCCACTGCCCTAGGGAAATAGGCTTTTGATTTTGTATCCAGGGATAAGTCCCTGTCATTATATATAAAGGAAATTTAGTCTGAAAGTCATTTGAAAAGTGTAACCTTTGACACATTTCTTCCCAACTTTATTTTAGAAAAGGAAATAAACGGTTGATCTGAATTTCTTATATCTTTGGTATGGTAAGTAAAACCTGAGCTGTCTACGAACATCTAGGGTATGCAGCAGATATAAACCTTTGGTAGAACAACTGGGGATAAAAGATGGGCATATAAATGGACTGATTCAAATTTGTTTCAGATGTCACTTTTGGAAGAAAAGGATTTGTTCTAATTATCACTCTGTCTTTGCAGAAAATGAGGACAGGTGATCTGCATGATAGAGCTTATAATTCAGAGATTTGTTTGGTGGGTGTAACTGCAAACAGAAAAATGTTTATCCAAGAGAGATACTTAAGATCTGCTGATGCTGCTGGTTCAAAGGGTTTCTGAGTTCGGGATTGAAGCATGACTGTGACATCCAGTGGGGAAACAGGGCCCCTAACTGGTGGTCTCAGAAAGCTGAAGCTTGGAGATTGTAACAGAAGCAATGAAAGCATCCTTTTGTCCTATGTGCAAATTTGAGATAGCAGCCATTTGGACTTTGATAGTAGAAAAATTGGACCATTGTTGAAAAAGTTCTGAAAGAAAATCCAATATCGATGGGAGAGGAGTGGAGAAGGGGTCCAGTCCCTTTGATGAGGGCTAGAGGCCTAGATAGAAAATCTTCTCTACTTACTTTTGTAAATCTTTTTGGTTGCATGGTTTTGTGAAGAAATAATAATGTGAAGCACTGGAGAAGAAAGCCTGGCATCTCTGGCTATTGTTACAATTGGAGAAACAATGCAGTTAACTTTAACATTTCTAGATCTGGTAGGAGCAGCACAGAAAGGTGACTCAGAAAATCCAGGCTGGGATCCAGTACCCAGGGCATGTGTATCAAAGATTAACATCCTGTAAATTCTGTTGTTGTGTGGGAATTAGCTCACTTTTTGTGTGATTCACTGTGACCCCTAAAAAATCAGCAAGGTTGAGCAGTGTCTTCTGGTGTTGTAGCAGTAGATCCATGGAAAAAGTAGTTAAAAGCCAAGTGTCTAGATATGGGAAGACCAGGATCCATTGCAGTTGGAGATGAGCTGCTACCACTGTCATGATCTTTTTTTTTAAACACCTTTATTGAATTATCAATTGTGACATACACAAATTTACATTCATATAAAAGTAATCAAACTATATTCACATAAACATTATACTTCACATATATTGCTATATATCATATAACCTAAGCAATATTACATAAATTATTCAATTCCTACTCTTTTTGAAACAAGAAACATCTTTATTAAGCCATCATTTAGTACATAGGCAATCATACATTTATATAAATGAAAACAAACCATACCAGCACAATCCTAGTTGCAAGCATTTTACAAGTGTGGGAGGGTGGCCTAATGGTTAAAGTGTTTGCCTTACAAACACAAGGTGCAGGGTTTGAGTCTCACAAGGGATTATTGGCTAGGCTTAAAATGGCTCGCAAGGGCAGTTAGCTTAATACTAATCTATGAACCTATCACAAACCATACTGATACACTCCCAGTTGCAAGCATTCACTTATAATCTTCCCAATATTTCTCACTCAAACATTACACAGTTCATTTAAATCCTGCTGCCTTTTAAACCAGACTCCTCCCTTGTATGTATTGTTATCAGAATTCCCATTTTTTCCTAATTTGCTCCTACCCATTTCTAAAAATCTGAATTCCACTGGTTTTATTTCTTTTACCATACTCACTACTTCCAATATAGTTGGTTTAGGTTTTGATTTCTAGTAATTGCTTTTTTGGCAGCCACCATTATTAGATTCAGCAAGGCCTTACCATGTCTATGCAATTCCGATTCTGTATCATAGTTCAGAAAAATCATCTCCCTCATCAGACCAATCTGCCCACCCAGCATCTCCGACAGTGCATCACACATGGAATCCTTAAAGTCCACCAACTCACCACACTCCCAGAGAATATGTTCCCAATTATCTCTTTCTTCCCCTTCATACCTCTAACATTTTCTGTCTGCCTGAGGAAAAATTCTCTGGAGTCTACTTGGGGTATAAAAATATCTGTGCAAACATTTCCAGCCAAAATCTTAAATCTTCTAGATTTTGTTGCATGTTTGGGAGACATACATGTATTCTCACATTTTTTTTTTTTTTTTGTCAATTGCTTATCCAATCTCTCTTCCCAATCACAATTGCCATGATCTTGGTGAAAACTCAGAGGGCTGTGGTGAGACCAGAGGGCAGTGCTCTGAACTGAAAATGATTGATCCCCATCCAGAAATAGAGAAATCTTCAGGATAATCTGCAAATCTTTATGTGATAGTAGGCATTGTGAAGATGTACAAAGCACATCCAATTGACCTTCCTCAACAGGGTCAGTATGGACTGTACCATGACCATCCAGAAGTCTATCTCACAAACTGAGGTGACTGAGGATCAAAACTGGCCTGAGATACACAGTTTTCTTTGGAACTAAAACTCTGGATCCTAACTGGTCTGGAACGACCTGTTGGATGAGTTTATTCTCTAGCAACTTTGAGACCTCTGTTGCTGTAGATTCCAAATGACTGAGAGGAATATCAGAAGTCTTTGATTTATTTTGTGTAGAGTGCAAGAAAGAAATGGTGCAACCTCTGGTGATTACCCTTACCACCCAAGGATCCAAAGTGATATTTTTCTAAGCTTGTGGGTATAAGGTTGAGTGCCCCCTGACTGCCTCCAGTGTGTGGCAGCCAAATAACTTTTCAGGGTCACTGATAGGGTTTCTCGGCAAAAGGATTGTTGTAAATAAAAGTCATGTACTCATCATAACTATGTATCTGTGTTGTCCAGTTTCATTCTTTCTCAGTTAAGGGGTCTCAGATCTGAGACACGGATCCAATTTGGCCACTTTTCTCTAGCTTCTAGGATCTGACTCTCAAGATTCTCCCTTTACCCATAATGCCCATGAGCACTGCATTACCTCAGATCGAGTTTTCTGCTATTATATAACTATCTAAATATAAAGAATAATAATAATGCAGAGAAATAGTACAGTAAATGAATAGGGGCTCAAACAGGAACTGTGGTTCTTAAAAAAACTTCATCAGGTCACTCCCAAAGACATGGATAGGGAGAAGGTATGGGGGGGGGGGTTGAGGAAGAATGAAATAAACAACACAGATGCATAGTTATGGTGGCTACATAACTTCTATATCAGATGTACTGATGTACTTATATTTGTGACTATACTTCAGCAGTTTAAAAAAAACTATACTGTTTGCTGCTGTTTTACACTGTGTTTTACTACTGCATTTGTTGCACTTTGATTTACTACTGCATTTGTTGCACTTTGACTGTATTTCACACCAATTGTTGCTTTCACTTAATTTAAGAAAAGATCTGTTTCTGCTGTTTTATTCTGTGGCATTTATTAATTTTATAAAACGGTGCTGCTTTGTACACTGTTGCTTATTGAATTAAAAAAACTATATATATCCTGCTTTTTTTTTGTTGTTCCATTGTACTTCTGTTGGCTGTAAGATAGACTGGATTCAGACTGGCTAAATCCAGATTTGTTTGTAGGCTGTGCACTAAAAATCAGGACATCTCTTTTTTTGGAGAAGCCCCCTGTACCCTTGTGGCAGGAGCATACAGTAGGACTATCTAACTGAAGGTTACTAGTTCAGGGCTTGGTTTGAGATATTTTAATGATGCAGGGCTCAGTTTGAGCTATTTCACTGGTGCAGGGCTCAGTTTGAACTTTTTCATTGGTTTCTTTGTATTAGATGCTTTGGCTTGCATATAGCACACCATTGTGTACCACCATACAGAAGGGGTAACTCTTGGCGATTATAGACATAATAGCGCCAATAGAAATATTTTCCCTTAGAAACAGCTGCTATCTAGCAGAGCAGTTCTTGAATAGCTCTCAGATGATCAGTGAACTACCCAGCAGAAATTTTACCTCCTACCTATCAACATCAGACCCTTCTGATCTCTTCTAAGAACTAAGATGCCCACACAGGTTATTTAGACCTACTTGGGACAATTAAAGTGCAACCTAATATCCTAGTCATGGGTGACTTCAACTATCCTTCCATTAATTGGGAAACTTATACTAGCCCAAACTCATTTGCACAAAAGTTCTGGACTTTAACTCAAATGCGCTAGATCAAATAGTGTACCACCCCACAAGGGGCTCCAGTATTCTAGTCCTGGTCCTTACCAATATGAGTGACCAATACAACACCTCAAGTGTAGGGCCCACACTAGTTAAATCTGACCACAAGTCAGTCATTTTTGAAGTAGCAATAGCATCAGAACTCCCCAAAGGAGAAGTCAGGCTAAAAAACTTCATCAAAGCTAACTGTACCCTCCAAAGGGAAGGTATAATCAACTTCCATGTTCCAGTTTCCACAGATGGCACTGACTGCTATATTAACTATACACTGATGTCCTGTATAAATATCTGTACAAATGTATAGACACAGCTGTGCCGGATAGGATTAAAGCAAGATCCTCAAGAACAAAACAACCATCCTGGTGAACGTCTAGCATTAATAAATTATACAATAAGTGAAAGAAGCTGCTGTCTAAAAATACAAAAGTGAGATCCTAGAACTGGAAGAGCACCCTCCTTGGCCTAAACAAGCAAATAAAACAACTCATAAAATCTTCAAAGAGCAACTATGAGGAAAAATTTAGCAACTATAGCCAAGAATAACCATAAGGCTTTCCTCAGATACATCTGCAACCTAAAAGGTAGGACTTAGATGTGTGCTGAACTAATTGTGGATAGCATCACACACACTGACCCTGCAGAAATTACAAATCTGCTAGCAGACAGGTTTGGCGAAAATTTCACCCCCCCCCCCATACCCCCAAAGCATACCACAAACCATGTCTTCATCATCTCAGCCTCCCTCTATCTCCAAAGAGCAAGTCATCAATGCTCTCCCAAAGGATAAGAACCCAGCCTCCATGGCACCAGATGGCATTCTAGGCTGCATTCTTAATGCTCTAAAACAAGAGCTAGCTACTCCATTAGGGACTCTATTCAACCAAAGCCTGAGTACTGGCTTTGTCCCCACTTAATGGAAAACAGTGACTGTTATACCCCACCACAAGGGTGGCTCAACAACTGATCCTGGTAACTATAGACCCATAAGTTTAACCAGCCTTATCTGCAAGGCAATGGAATGAATCATCATGGACCTCATAAATAGGGATATAGGTAACCTCCAAACCGTGGATCCATCCCAATTTGGTTTTGTCAAGGGAAGATCATGCCTGCTAAACCTAGTGGACTTCCTCGAGAACATGACCAGAGCCACAGATGAGGGCAAAGTCTTGCATACAGCCTATTTTGACTTGGCCAAGGCCTTTGACACTATCTCACATTTGGGCATTATTGACAAACTAACCCAGTTGAATATCAACCCCTGTGTTGTCAGGTGGGCTGGAAACTGGCTCACAGATTGACAACACAGTCAAAGTGGGAGACTTTACCTCTACCAGCAGACCTGTAACCAGTGGGGTTCCACAAGAATCAGTGCTGGGCCCCCTCTTGTTTGGCATATACTTCTCAGAAGTCCAGGTTAAAATGGAGGGGCTGTGGCTAACCAGGTTTGTGGATGGCTTCAAATTTCGTGCTATCATTGAATCCCCTAGCAATGTCAGTGCACTTAAAAAGGGGCTTAAACAAGTCACTGATTGGTGCCAAAGCCATGGTCTTAAACTAAATGCCAAAAAATGCATCATCATTCCCTTCAGTGAAAACAATGTATCTGCTGATTATAAAATACACAGCAATACCCCAAGTACCGATTCAGTAGTGATAAACCTGGGAACACAAGTTGATTGTGACCTCAACTTTGACCACCATGTGTCTCCTTTGGTGAGAAAAGCATTCTATGTTGCTCACCTGATTAGTAAAGGCATCACCTCAAGAGCAGAAGAGATTATTAACCCCTGTACTTGTCCCTTATCAGGCCTATTACTGAATATAATGCTCCCTTTGATATGTACCATACCAGACACTTGCAACAACATGACAGACCTCCAAGATTTCTAACTAAGAAAATTCATGGACTCCAGCACATGTATTATACAGGTCTATATTATATTCTTGAAAGCTGACAATATCGAAGCTGATATTTTCGACATGAGAATAGCGAAAGCGCACAACATCGAACGTGTAAACGGAAATCTCCGTAATGGGAGATTTCCGTTTACTGCAATGTAATGCAGTCTCGGAGTTGGTATATTTAAGTAGCAGGAGGTGTGGAAGGTGGAGCCTCCCACGTCGGGGGTGCAGGGGGGCTTGCCTCCTGCTTACACCCGTTAGGGTACTTTTTTCTTTTTTTTTTTTTTTTTTTGTTTTTATAAGTTCAATGTTTGAAGACGTCGACCATATGATGTCGACCATATGGTGTTTGATGTTTTCAACCGCCGATCTTATAATATAGACCCGTATTACACAGACAGACTTAAGTTGCTGTCACTGTACTCACTAGCATATAAATTACTTAAAGGTGACTTATTTCTGTCTTACAGAGCTATCTCTGACCCAAATCTAATGGAAATCTTGCACATCCATAGGTCAAATGGGACTAGAGCCTCCCGTTCCAGGGACCTCAGTCTTGCCTCCGACATAAACAGGACCTGCTGGAGAGACAAATACATCTCTTAGAGGTTGTCATTCCTCTGGAATTAGGCTTCCAATCCATATCAAGCAGGGCACCTCCATGACTCTGTTTAAGCGCAACCTGGATGACTGGATGAGAAACCGTAAATTTATGCCGGGAATTGCCCTTGTTTCTCTCCTGGACATGTGTAGTCTTTGCTAGAAAAACTTTGGACATAGATATCTCTCATCTAGTATTATATTGGAATTTAACAGCTAGGCTTGTAAAACCCCCTCTGGTCAATAGCCTAGTAGCATCCTATGCAGTCATTTTCATTCATTCCTCAACAAATGGGACAGAGTCTTCAGCTATGGTAACCTTGGGTGGCCCACATGGAAGGATATTTCAGAGAACCACAGAACTGAATGCAGCCCTGTTTCTGGAGATGATATCCAACTTGTAATGAGCAGCAAAGGTTATGAGTGTTAGACCAAGTGGCAGCTGCACAAATATTAATATAAGCTCTGGCCCAAAAAGCAGCTGACTTAGCCATTAACCTAGTTGAGTGTGCTTTTGGCTGTTTTGTCAAGGTTAAACCTCTTAAAAAATAAACATAAGAAATACAATCTGTTATGCATTTGGCTAGTGTAATTTTAGATACTGGTTTTCCCAATTTGTTATTGTAAAAGGAAACAAACAATTGGTCAGTTTTTTCTAAATTCTTTTGACCTATGAAGTTAGAAATTAAGTTGATTATGTACATTTAAAAGGTGAAGCATGTATTCCCCCTTATTGTCAAATTTCAGAAAGAAAACTGGCAAGCTAATGACTTGACTGATGCCTGTTTCAGCGGCAATTTTGGGTACAAAGGAAGGATTAGTACATAAAGTAACCCTATCTTTATAGAAAATCAAATAAGGTGGTTTTGAAGAGAGTGCTTGGAGTTCAGAGACTCATCTCACAGATGTTATAGCCACACAAAAGACTGTTTTCCAAGAAAGAAATATGATATCTGCCTTAGCTGAAGGTTCAAAGGGGGATTGTATCAAATTCTACAACACAACAGTAAGATCCCAAAGAGGAGTGGGATCCCAAAGTGGAGTGGGGATCCTTTATTGGAGGCCTCAGTAAAAAGATTAATTTAAGGAATTCTTTACATAACTTGGATGAGGCTAAAGGGGAAGCAGTATTTCTGATGTGATAACTGGAGATGGCTGCCAGCTGAACTTTGATGGTGGTTGAAACTAGCACCACTTTGAAAAACTGGAGCAAAAATATCTAAAACAGCAGGGACTGGAGCAGTAAAATGATCCAACTCTGTCTGCTGTGCTCAGAACGAAAATTTCTTCCATTTATTCTTATAAATCTTCCTCATAGATGGTTTATGGGATGAGAATAAAATTTGTCGAACAGGAGAGGAAAGCCTGGAATGTCTAGCCATCACTGGAATTGGAGAAACCATGTGGTCAGTCTGAGACCTGCAACGTCTGGATGAGTCATCCATGACGGATGTGATAGAAGGTCTGGACTGGGGTCCCAAGAAGACATAGGTGAGGCCATAGGAAGTGGAACCACACTTGCTGAGGCCAGAAGTGGACAATGCTTTCTGAAGGAATTTGGGGATTAGAGGTAGGGGAAGATAAGCATATAGAAGATCAGAGGGCCAAACATGGACTAGGGCATCTCTCGTTGACTGTCTCTTAGGGAAAATTAGGGCAAAGAACCTGCTGCATTTGTTGTTGACGGGAGAGGCAAATAGATTGCAACAAGTTTGACCCAATTTATGAAGATCATATTTGCCACTGACTGATTGACAGGCCACTTATGAGGCATCAGGATAGTCCTGCTGAGCTTAGCATGTGGAATTTAATTGGCAGGTGTTACTTTAAAGAACACGTTTTTTTTAATTTGTAATTGAATAATTGTTTGATGGTGTTAATTTTAAGTATATTTGAGATATGTGTTTTAGCTGTTAAAGTATGTACTCCTAGAAGGCATTTTCTGCTAAGACATCAGAGAATAAAGTATTTTATTTGGAGGTCCTGGCTTTTTGTTGTTTTTTGGTTCATTCGAGTGCAGTGTGTGTTTTTTTGCTATCTATATGGCCAGTGACCCCAATGTGGATATACCAAGGGTATTTAAAAATTCTTCCACTGATTCTTCCCAGCAATCCCTAGATAATTATGTGGTTCATCCATCTGACTCTAATTGGGAGAAAATACAGTCTTCTCATAGTGGTGGCTGTAATTTGAGACTAAGTGAGCACAACTTCACTGTGTGGGACAAGTGGGAAGAGGAAAGGAATAGCCGTTTGTTTAATCCTTTTTCAACCATTGGAAGGAGGTTTGTGAGTACTGTTAATCCTGAAAACAAGACATTGTGTGACAAACTAGAGCAGGTAATGAGAAAAGAAACTGCTGTTTTTTTTCAATATTCAGAGCCTTACCAAATATTTGGAACTTGACATAACCCCCTACAGGGTTAAGTGCTTATAAAGACCCTGCAACACCATTTGATTTAAGTAGTGAAAGTGATAAGATATTTCAAAAACGTTGGATTGCAGCCGCACACAAATGTATGGTTGAGTGGCTGTCTATTCTCATTGAGAGAGACAGGTTGAAGTAAAAGGATTTACGGACTGAGATTGGGACCATGTGTACTAATTTGATTACTACCTCAGGCTCTGAATTTGTGGACAAACTGCTTATAGACATTAACAGCAAATTAAAAATTTTTGAAGACGAAATTTTGCAAAGAAAAAAGAAGAAGCTGCTCAGAGATATCCACGACTATGACAATGGTATGGCCTTTGGTGTGAGAACCAATAGGAAAAGAGGAAGGAGTAATGTGAGGTTCCAAGGAAGTACTGTGGGTGAGGAGTGGCATTCACATTCATCCATATGTACTTCATACAATACTTCCTCGGGATAGGAAGAGAATCAGGGAGGGAACGAGTTTCCTCCCCTGTTGAAAGCACAGAGGGGTATGAAATGCCAACAGACCTTTCGGAGTGGGCCGAATGGCCGGTTTGTGGAACCTCCAAACAGAAAATGCCAACATGAAGGTCAGTTCTCCCACCAGTGGGATCCCCAGGTCCCACACAACAATAACAACAAACGTAGTAAATGGCAATTATGTTTGTTACATTCTCAACTTATCAGGACATGTTTTTAAAAACTCAAAACTTTCAGTGCTTGAATGTGGACTTAAATTTGTCCCTACTGTTGTGCCAAGATTACATGATGTCAAACGGGACATTTTTAGACTGGTTAGAAAATTACAATTGAAATGTTTATTTGGGTCCATAAGGAATAATGAACATAATGTTTGTATAACTGACATTAGTTTGGACTCTAGTTTTGTAGATGACAGCTTTTTTCTTGTGTCTCAGATGAAGTTTATAATGCATATAATTTATTAGACTTGAGTAACATTAAGGTACAAAGTAAGTGTTCCTATTTTTAATGATATGGATGTCAACTATTTTCACAAAATGGTTGATTTCTTTGTTGAATGTGAGTTGAAAAACCTAAAAAAAAAATGGGATGATATTGTTTTTAATTTAACATGAAATGAATAGATAGAGTTGTTAACCATGTCTAAATATGATCATTTGGTTTTTAAGCCCTCAGACAAGGGGAACAAATTGGTTATTATGCATGTGTCACAATATTTAAAAATGCGTTATGAACATTTAAATGATGATAAAATTAATGTCAAAGTAGATATATTTGAGTATTCTGTAGCGATGGAGGAATATAAACAGTTACTCAACAAAGGTGTAAGATTAGGATACGTTACTAGTGATGATTTAAAGAAAAAGTTTAATGCAGAAACAGGTACTTTTGCTTCATTTTATTGTTTACCCAAGGTACACAAAAATCTTTCAGCACCCACAGGATGTCCAATTGTCTCCGGAAGAAACTATTTTACATATAATTTAGGACGTTTGCTTCATTTTTTTTGTTAAAGTTATTTTATTGCCAGCATATATCAAGGATCTTTTTGATTTTTTAGAAAAATTGAAGTCTATACAATGGACAGGAAACATGTATTGGGTCACTCTTGATGGGAGGTTGGCATAATGGTTAAGGTGTTTACCTTACTGACACAAGGTGCAGGGTTTGATTCTCATGTGGTGTAACTGGCTAGGCTTAAGATGGCCCACAAGGGCACTTAGCTTAGTACTAAGCTATAAACCTATAGAATTCTTCAATGGTGACCCCAGCTGACGGACCAAATGGTTTCTTATCTTAGGGGGTTGGGAGGATGGCCTAATGGTTAAGGTGTTTGCCTTAAAAACACAAGGTGCAGGGTTTGAGTCTCACAAGGGATAATTGGCTAGGCTTAAAATGGCTTGCAAGGGCAGTTAGCTTAGTACTAACCTATGAATCTATGAAGAGTTTATACACTAATATTAACCATTGCCATGGCCTGAAAGCTATTAGATTCTTTTTTGGTGAGTCCCCTACAACTGAATATATTGTGGAATTAATACTTTTTTGTTTGACCAGGAATTTTTTTGAGTTTAATAGTGAAGTTTTCCATCAAAAATTTGGTACAGCTATGGGGGCAGCTTTTTCCCCCTCATATGCCAATTTGACAATCGGGTTATTTGAGTTGGAATGTCTTTATAAGAAAAGATTTTTTTCTTCAGCACGTTAAATGCTATTACAGGTTTATAGATGATTTAATTTTTTTATGTGTAGATGGTGAATAAAACTTAAAAGGTTTTTTGGATGAGTTACAAGTTGATAGATTTAATTTATAGTTTGAGGGAATTCAAACAGGTACTGAAGTTTAATCTAACCACAGCTCACTCCAGAGACAGCAGCACCTGCATTGTAGTCCGCTGAAGAAAGATTTCACCAAACATGTAAAAATTCAATGAATTTAATAACACAATCACAAAGAAATGAACAAAAATAGCTTGTCTCTAGTGCCTTGGCTACCATTAGCCTTTAAAGAGTAACATCTTTCTCATATTTACATTTTTACAGTTTGTGGGAATTCAAATAGGTAGTGAAGTTTCTTTTTTTAGATGTAGATTTAAAGTTAAGTGAAGGTGGAAGATTCACTACTAAGGTACATAGAATGTTTCAAGGTGATATACATTATTTAAAAGATACAAGTTTTCACCCAGAACACACGATTGAGGCATTACCTTATGGGGAATACATACGCCTCTTTAGGTTATGCAGTGATAAACAGGACATTCTATAATAAAGTTGCCAATACCTATAGAATGTTTGAGAGGAGAGGTTACAAAGAGGATATATTACAAAAGGGGTGGTCAAAATTTAATAGTGAATATAGAAAAAAACAGGTGAACAGATATAGGTTAGGCAATGGTGAACATATCCACAAACAAGAGGACCCAAACATGTATTTTGTAACCACATATAGTGGGTTTAGCAAGAAATTAATGGATATGTGTCTTTGTGGACTTAGAGAAAGCATATGACAGGGTGCCTAGAGAAGAGTTGTGGTATTGTATGAGGAAGTCGGGAGTGTCAGTGAAGTATGTAAGAGTGGTACAAGATATGTACGAGGGTAGTGTGACAGCGGTGAGGTCTGCGGTGGAAGTGATGGATGCGTTTAAGGTGGAGGTGGGATTACATCAAGGATCAGCTCTGAGTCCTTTCTTATTTGCAATGGTGATGGACAGGTTGACAGACGAGATCAGACAGGAGTCCCCGTGGATTATGATGTTTGTAGATGACATTGTGATCTGTAATGAGAGTAGGGAACAGATGGAGGAGACCCTGGAGAGGTAGAGATATGCTCTAGAGAGAAGAGGAATGAAGGTCAGCAGGACTAAGACAATATATGTGTGTGAATGAGAGGGAGGATAGCGGAATGGTGAGGATGCAGGGAGGAGAGGTGGTGAAGGTGGATGAGTTTAAATACTTGGGATCAACAGTTCAGAGTAATGGTGAGTGTGGAAGAGAGGTGAAGAAGAGAGTACAGGCAGGATGGAGTGGGTGGAGAAGAGTGTCAGGAGTGATTTGTGACAGACAAGTACTAGTAAGCGTGAAAGGGAAGGTCTACAAGAGGGTAGAGAGACCAGCTATGTTATATGGGTTGAAGACAGTGGCATTGACAAAAAGGCAGGAGTCAGAGCTGGACGTGTCAGAGTTAAAATTGTTAAGATTTGTACTGGGTGTGAAGAGGGTGGACAGGATTAGGAATAAGTATATTAGAGGGTCAGCCAGGTTGGAAGGTTTGGAGAAAAAGCCAGAGAGGCAAGGTTACATTGGTTTGGACATGTGCTGAGAAGGGATGCAGAGTATATTGGGAAAAAGATGCTAAGAATGAAGTTGCCAGGTAACAGGAAAAGAGGAAGGCCTAAGATAAGGTTTATGGATGTGGTGAGAGAGGACATGTAGGTGGCTGGTGTGACACAGCTATATGCAGAGGACAGAAAGAAATGGAAACAGATGATCTGCTGTGGCGACCCCTAACAGGAACAGCTGAAAGAAGAAGTTCAACAACAATGGCAATTTTTATATCTTTGAAAGCTGGCTGCACTTGGATGCCTAAAACATTAGTAAGTTCATATAGACTCAGTCGAAGTATACATTTTTTTTGGTTAAATCCAAATTTAAAAGTCCTAGTGAGAATTTAGTTAGAACTATGGGCAATGGAGGCACTTCAGGATGTGGCAAATGTAATGCATGTAAATTTATTGTTCCTTGTTTGAGTATATTAATGGCAAAAAAGTTGAAGTTAAAGGGGAATTTAGATGTGACACTGAGGGCATAGTTTATGCCCTTAGATGTCCATGTGACAAAATTTATATAGGAGAGTCTAAAAGGGCTTTCAGAATAAGGTTATTAGAGCATATTTATTAGAGCATATTCATGATATTGACAATCAAAAAGAACAAAGTTCAGTGGTACAACATTTTTCTAAAGTACATGGGGGTTCTGTTAGGGGTCTACAAGCCACACATTTGGAAAAGGTAGATCAAATTTATTTTGGGGAAGGTAGTGTAAAAAATAAACTTCTTTTTAAAGAAGCTATTTCTATATTGAAATTTGATACTTTGGTTCCCAAGGGAATGAATGTGGAATTTAATTGGCAAGTGTTACTTTAAAGAACATGTCTTTTTTTAATTTTTAAAAGTGAATAATTGTTTGATGGTGTTAATTTTAAGTGTATATAAGATGTGTTTTAGCTGTTAAAGAATGTACTCCTAGAAGGCATTTTCTGCCGAGAAGTCAGAGAATAAATTGTTTTATTTGGAGGTCCTGGCTTTTTGTTGTTTTCTTAGTCCTGCTGAGCTTATCTGCTACATCACTGGATTTCTCTGGTATGTGTGTCACTAGAAGAAAGCGGTTGGGGGAGATCGCCCACTGCCAGACTCTCATTGCTTCTCTGGAAAGGGGTTAAGATCTGGTTCCCCCCTGTTTGTTGATATACCAAACTACTGACATATTGGCTGTTTGGATAGTAATTGTCCCTAGAGGAAGAGAGTACTGAAAGGCCTGAAATGCTAAAAGGACTGCTCTCATCTCTAAGACATTTATATGTAATTTGGTCTCTTCTGGGGACCACATGCTTTGAATAGTCCGTCCCAAGAAATGCCCCCTTCTCCTCAATTGGTAGGGATCCCTGGACAATGTAGCATTTGGGGTAGGAAGGATAAAGGGATGTCCTTGCCAAGTCTTGTTGGACTAAATCTACCACAGCAGAGTCCCTACAGACTTGAGATAGTTTTATAGGATGTTGCAAAGGCTGTGGAAGAAATTACCATTGTACTGCCAGAGTCCACTGGAGGATTTGCCAGTGAAGACGAGCAGCAGGTTTCAAGGTAATCATTGCAGCCATTGATCTAAGGGTTTGAGAATCACTTTTGCTGGGGGAGAGGGGTGAGAATTAACCTGTCTGTTAAGCAGTCTCAAGTTAAGAATTCTGGTTTGTGGTAAGAGGGAAGAGGAAGACAAGCCTCTATATAAGCTATAAGACTTGAACTAGTTGAAGGCAGGACTTTGAAAGATTGACTGCGATTCCCAGGGATTGAGATATACTTCTCAACTGCCCAAATTTTTGCAGAATGTCCAGCTTTTTGCCTCTTATTTGTGGCCTATTCCTTGTAAAATGTATGGCTTTCTGACTAATCACTAGTATGATCTGAGGATTAAAGTGACTAAATAATGACATGTCTTTTAGTTTCAGACTTCATGTCCTTCAGACAATGCATGCTAACACAATTTCTGTTATTCTCGCAACTTGCTACATTTATAAAATCAATATTTAAAATGTGCCCCTATATTTCTGCCTTTGTCCCCACATTACGTCAAGCTTTGTCCAGATTTTTTGTGACAAGAGTTTGAGAGGTATGGATTGAGATAATCAGATTAAGTAATCCCTGGCTTTTACTAGGAGATGCCTGGTTGGAGTGGTGAGGAACCAGTCATCTAAATAAGGAAACACTCTGAATATGTGCAGTCTTAAATGAGCTCCTAGCACTGCCATACATTTGGTGAACACCCTGGGGGCTGTGGTGAGACCGAAGGGTAGGGCTCTGAACTGATAATGACTGGCTCCCAGCTGGAACTGTAGGTACCTTCGAGCACATCTGCTCATTTTGATGTGATAGTATGCATCCTGAAGATCTACCAAACACATCCAGTCATACTTCTGTAGCAAAGGCAAAATAGACTAAACCATGATGATCCGGAACTTGGAGTTCTTTACAAACTGGTTCAGATGACTGAGATCCAGGATAGGTTTCAGGTCCCCTGTTTTCCTTGGCACTAAAAAATATTCTTGAGCAAAATCTGGATCTTCTTTGGTCTGGTGGGACTTCTTGGACGACTCTTTTGTCTTGCAGCTTTTGAATCTCCAGAGCTGCTAACCCCCACTGATTGGGTGGAGCATTTCTTTTCATAGACAGAATTTGCAAAAAGGCAATGAAATATCCTCTGGATGCTATTCCTTGCACCCACATATCTTTTGTGATGGCTGCCTAGGCTTTTCAGTGCAAAGAAAAGCACCCCCAACTGTCTACAGAAAAAAAACAGTCGGGCAAACCTTCAGGAGTGCTGAAAGTCTCTATCCCAGAAGGAATCTCATAAGCCTTGGTTTTTCCAACCCCCTCTGCTGTGTGGGCAGGGTCTTCCATTATTGTTTCCCCCTCTGTCTCTGGGAGAAAACTCTCCAAGTGAGCTCTGAAAAGGTCTTTGAGACTTTCAGAACCACATCTTCTTACTACTGCAATGATTCCTAGAAAATGGACTCTGCAGGGTAGAAAAACAGATTCCCATGGCAGACAAGGTCTCTCCATCCTGCTCACTGCAGGAAAGTGTCTCCTTAATGGTGGGGCCAAACAGAGAGGATTCATCAATGGGAGCATTGATGAATAATGCTTTGAAGGGCTCTGCAAAATCATACAATTGCATCCAGGCATGTCGCCTAATAGCTATGCCTGAACCTGTGGCCAGAGAGGAACCCTCAGCTGCATGAGAGATTAGCCTCCAGGATGCATTTGAGATTGATTGTAGGGCAGCCAGTTGAGAGGAAAAGACCTTCTCTTCCTCGGTCAACATGGACCCAGGGGTAGAGTTAGAGAGTTCCTTGGTTAATTCCCTCTGTAACCTACTAAAGTGTGCCAGATAGTTTAATGACCATAAGGCAAAGGTCGTTGAGGTATAAACTCACTTCCCATACCAGTCCAATGCCCTAGATTCTCTGTTAGGGAGATGGACATACTAGCTCTGTTCAGCCAGCTACTTTTTTTGATTGCTGCCACAACAACCAAAACAATTTCCTAACCAAAACTGTCTTTAGGTGCTCCAAGAATCTTATCTGGATGCATGTAATTGGTTCTATGATATCTGGTTCCTTCCATGCCCAGTAGGAGACAATATCTATAGCTTATCTGCAGGGAGGGGTAAGCCAAGATGTGGATGGCCCAAAACTCAAAGGCTTCTAGGAACACTGATTCCTCTTGGGAAGGGGTGTTGGAGGACCAACCACTTTTTTGGCATAGGATTTCTAGAATGTTTCTGAAGGAGATATCTTCTGGTGGAGATCTTTGGGATCTTTCTCCTTCATCAAAATCAGTGTCTTCAGTCAAAGATTCCTGAGGTGAATCTAAGTGCTTCGTTTTGCACAACCTTTTCTGGGGATCCTCTTCAGTAGGGGGATCTGGAGTGGTATCAGAAGAGATGGAGAGTTCTGTAACTGAAACTGCCTGGAAGCTCTCAATGGCCTATACTCAGACCTCCCTTCTGGGACAATGCTAGGAGGACTACCAGTTGGAACTCTGTTCCTCAAAAATGCCCTCATCATCTGTTTGACATCAATTTCAGTTAGACTTCTGGTGGGTCGGACAGACCTCAATGATGAAGTTATTTCAGAAGGTCTGGAAGGGAGTTTGTCCTGTAAAATAGGGGAATGGAGCTGAGGGATCACCTGTTCCAGAGGAAATCTAGCACGATGAGGATGACTTTGGACTCAGCTAACAGATGGATGTGACTGCCTTGATGTTTCAGGTAGCAGGACCAGTTGGATCCAAGGAACTTTTCCTCATTTTTTCAAGTCTCTTTTCTTCCAGTTTCTTTTTTAAGACTTTCTTCTGAAGACGTTTACTTTTCTCTGTGCTTTTCTTTTACTTTTCCTTCTCCTTCCTCTTTTCTGTCTTACTGCTAGGAGGTATTACAGCTGGTCTGGATTCAGAAGACATGGTTACAGTAGAAGACCATGTCTGAGGGGGAAGCTAGCCTTTAAAATGAGCTTATCTCGCCTGCCTTGAACACGTTTAGACTCAAAGGCAACAGAGATATCACAATTAGCCTGTAAATGGGCAGCACCTAAATAGTTAAAACAAACTGAATGCTGGTCTTGGGGAGGGATTTTGTGTCTGCAAGCCGAGCACTTTTTAAAATGTAGTGGTTTGACTGACATCAGAAAAAAAAAGCATAGCAATTCTTAGCAAACACGTTGCTTACATTAAACCTTAATATTTTTTTAAAGAACTACTTAGAAAAAAATTCTTAAGCTAACTAACTATAAAACTATAAAACCTTAACAATCTAACAATTGAGCCTAATAGCTAACACTATACTAAATATCCTAAGGGATGGAGTCAAATGTAGGAAAATATATTCACTTATCGTGAAAAAGTGTGAGAGCTCTTGGAAACACATCTGCATGAATCATGTGGTAATTAAGATGTGAGGTAAATTAGGAAGGACAAGGGAATTATGGGTAGGGTAGAAATCATAGCCTTGGATCCAAAGCTTTGGAAGAAGATGTGGCGGTTAGATTCAGTTAGATCTGACAACCCCAACCATTGAATTGGATGAAAACAGACAGCTGATCTAATTTTAAAACTTTGGGACAAGAATTCATGGACTTTAAAAGGGGTGTGTATAGAACTGATATAGATTACTTTATATATCAGAAGGTTTAGTTACAACAGAAGGGTTGGTAGTTGAAACTGAATTTTCTGATCCTGCAATGTGGCTAGAGATAAAAGAAAACAAGAATATATAAAATAGCTAAAGGATAATTGAGAATTCATGGACTGAAGAAGGAAATAGATTACTAATATGAAAAGATCATATTACTATGAGATCATTTTATAAAAACTGGTCTGAATGGTGGATATTTAAGGAAAATATAAAAAAAATACTTTTTACAGTGGCAACATCATGTGAGAAAGGTAGAGAAAGAAAAATATAAAAAAAATAATGCATTGGATGATTTAGAAAATAATGATAGAAAGTACTTTGACAAAGAAAAAGAATTATATGAATGAAATCAAGAAATAATACAAGAATTGTTATATAAGCAAAGCTATTTTTGCAAGGGAAAATTACTTAAGCAGACTAGTAAAGGAAGATGATACTGTAATGAGAGAATAGAAATATAAAATGAGAGATAGAAAGAACTCAGAAAAAGATTACAAATAGTGTAGTACAATATGTGCATGAAATGTTTATGGAAAAAAGAAGGTAGTCAAAAAAACATGTAAAGTAAAAAAGTTAACAGAAAAAGAGAATAAAGCGTTGGTAAAGGAGATCTTTTCAAATGAGATAGATAAAGTATTAGGGCAAGATAAAATTGGTTTGGCTGTAGGCCCGGATGGAATAGGGCATGAAATATATACAAATTTATGAGACTGACAATAAAAATATTTTTAAAGATTTTGAATGAATGGTTAAATAAAGGTTTTCTATATAAAGAATTATGTAGTGGAATACTTAAATTCATATGGAAGAAAGAAGATAGAAGAGAATTAAACAATGGAGAATAAAATGGAATAGAAGATAGAAAAGAATTAAAAACTGAAGAATAAAACATTTTTAAAGATTTTGAATGAATGGTTAAATAAAGGTTTTATATAGAAAGATTTATATAGTGGAATACTTAAATCCATATGGAAGACAGAGAATAAAAAATGGAGACTAACAGTATTAAATAATAATGATTATAAGACCTTTATGAAAAAAGTACAAAAGAGATTTGAAACTAAAATGGAAAATATTATGGAAGATAGTATATATAGTATAAAGGGGAAGGATTGTCAAGAATTATTAATGATAGAAAAACTGTGGATGATAGTATGACCAGAGAAGAAGAAGCAAAAACCATGATAGAAGACCTTAATAAGGCATTTGACACAAATGGACATGAAATCCCATGGGTAAAAATGAAAGAATATAATATAAGTGAGAAAGTTAGGAAATGATGTGTGCCAGCGTATGCTAATAATAAAGTAAAATACTTTTAAATATCTGGTTAAGCCAAGAGGTACATATGAAGAGTGGTGTAAGACAGGGATATCCAATGAGTTGTATACTCTTTTCCATTAATTATGAATGTGGTAGTATGTGAAATAAATTACAGACTGAAGGAAGTAAGATATATAATGCCTGAAGGGTTAAGAATTCCAGTCCTACAAACATATACAGATGGCATTATCATAATTGCAAAAAACAAAATTTGGGTAAAAGAAGTAATAATTTGCTCAAATGAGTATCTAGAGATGATAGGAGTGACTTTACCTAAACCTTTACTTTTCTCTTTTTTTAATGTAGTAAAGATTGGGGGTACATATTTTACAATGAATGAAATTTCTTTGTTAGGTATAAAATTTGGGAATAAAGATGTTAAGTAGAATTCAATGGGAAAAAGCAAGAGAAGAAATAAAGCAAACATGTCTTTTCTGGAGAACATATAAATTATCATTCAGAAAAAATGCTTATTTGATAAATTCAGTGCTGATGGGAAAATATACTTAGCAAGTATATTTATGTTGCCAACAGTATTTGAAAAGGAATTATTACTGACAATTTTTTTTCATTTGTATGGGGTTCTAGATTAAATCCAGTAAATATAGGAGTTTTGCATGTAAATAAATAAGGAGGTTTAGGGTTAATTAACCCAGTTCTATATGTTGCTTCAATAAATCTGCACAATGTGTTAAAGTGAATAAATGAAAAAGATGAGAGATTAGTAGTAAAACTGTATAAATATAAATTTGGGGGCATGGTAAAAACGAATAAAAATGAAAAAAGACCTGAAATCGCTCATAGGCCTGAAAGCGCTCATATGCACTTTTATTTATTTATTTTAATAAATGTTTTACTGTATTTTGGATATCACCTTGGTGTCTCTTCATACAAGTTTTTACTGGGATATATTCGGTGTTTGTGGAGAGACTTTGGTGCAGGGAACGCATTTTTGCTTTGTTTAAAAAAGACTGTATAAACAAAGAAATAAATGTTACCAATAAAAAATATTTTTTTGGAAAATAAAAAATCGGGAAAAATCCAACTAGGACAGAGCCTATTTTCAGTGGAGGCCTGGGTGAAACACTTCAGAGACATGTGTTTGGAATGTGGGAGGAAACCAGAGAACAACACAAACCAAAAAGAATCACTGTTCCAATGTTCACCAAAACACCAAAAATACAGAACAGATGGAAGAGGCACAAATCCGTAATCCACACGAATTCTTTTATTAAAACGACTCTTCAGTCCAATAAAACGCAGAAACAATAGGTTTGACTATACAGTCCACTAACGCGATTACACCAGCACTGCGTTTTTGTTTAAACCACTTCATCAGATGGAGACAAATGCATACCTACACAAAAACACTCCTTATATATTCATCAAAATAATTAAACAATTAGTTAATTAAAGGGAACAAGATACTTAAACATTTAAAGGGGTAAGACTTATAATGCATACAACACATACATTAAAATATATTATAATGGATTCTCCCCAGACTGACCTGATACATTAATGGATTAATAAATTAATATTATTATCAAAATTTAATAAAAACTTTATAATAACTTAATCTAATAAAACAAACTAAATTCTTTAATACAACCAGCTAAAGCATTACAGCTTGTGGTATCCTATACTGCCAACACTTTATAATGATAATAAGGAAACCAGAGAACCTGGAGGATACCCACACAAATGCAGGGAGGACATGCAGAGTATGCACTAGTTGAGACTCAAACTGGAGAATCTCTTGCTGTGAGGCAACAATGTTAACCACTGCACCACTGCATCACTCATATAGAAAATATTTAAGAATGTAATGTTAAAACATTACTATGGAAAATCAAGGGAAATCTAACAGATGAAAAAATAAAGCCATAAAACTAAGAAGCAAATGGTGTAATCAGAAAGTAGAATGTAAATTTTTTTTGTGGAAACTTGCAATAGATAAATTGCCAGTAAAAGCAAATATCCCATACAAAAAGAAGCATGATAGAATATGTTTACATTGTCAAGAAGAAGAAACTATGGAATGTGTTTTTGAAATGTAAAAGAGTTAAAATATTAAGGGGAAAACTATGGAAAGAAGATTTTTTTTGAAGATAAAAAAGAAGCAGATAAAATAAAAATGGGTATATGTAAATAAATATGGCTATTATAAGAACAGAAGTAAAGAATATGTTAAAAGAATAAATAAGACAGTATGTTATGTTATGTGGGTTATGTGAAATGAAAGAATAAATGAAATTATGTTCAATGGTAAATGGATTTTAACAACAATATTAAGTAAAATCAGATGGTTGTTGTTGTGTCTTTCGGCTTTTTTCCGGTTAAGGGGTCGCCACAGCGGAACTCCTGTCCGCTAATGATTGGCAGTAGATTTTTACGTGCCGAGTTGCCAGCTCTGATGCACAACCTTCAATGAAGGTGCACCCATTCATGCATATCTCCACACAGAAGACGCTCTAGCTGAGAATCAAACGGGACAACGTCTTACTGTGAGGCGACAACACTACTGCAGCACCATCACCGCAGTCTAGGGTTACCACCTGTCCCACATTGCGAGAGACAGTCCCTCTTTGGGCGGTTGTATCCTGACCAAAAATATTAAAAATGGCAAATGTCCTGAGATTGTAAGACATAATTATTTCCCATAATTTATGTAATAGTTGCATAAAATAGTTATTTCTGTATCTAAAACACCTACATGTTACAAGAAACAGGATAATCAACTAAACTGCTACAAGAATAAGCTTTTATTTAGGCAAAAAAGTAAAGTTCTATCCTTTGTACTGACCATGGGTTTATGTCAGCCTGTAAAATCTGGTGTGTCCTGAAAATGTATGGCCATTTGAAAAGGTGGCAACCCTACCGCAGTCTAAGTAAAATCAGATGGTAGTTATGACAAAAGAGTGGGGGGATCTAACAGAGATGAAAATGTAGCATGATTGTAAAGGAAATTCTGAATATGTATAAACAGATTTGTATACTTATATGTTTGTATATATGTAAATATGAAAATATATTGTAAATAAGAGCTATTTTGTATATAAATACATCAAGGACCCCCTCTCTTTTTGGTAGGTGCCATGGGTTGTTTATCATCCACCTGAGCTACCACCAAATCAAGCAGATGGGGCCTCAGTTTAATGTTCCATCCAAAGGACGATACACTCAGCACCCCCCTGATTATATAGGACTGCATTCAGATAGGTACAATAATGCCTACTTTTGGTTTCCTCTGTGGTCAAGACTCAGTTTCATCCATCTGTGGTTGCTGCCTCTGATTGCCTCACCCTCACTTCCCTGATGATTTTCTTTCTTTCTCCCAACCTTTGTTGCTTTTTGAAGAGTGGAATGCATCTTCTCTCCATTCTTGCTATCTTCCCATCATATCACCCTGCTCCTGCCTCTGTCACCTCTTTCTTTTCTACAACTTCTGCTACATCCATTCTGTGATTACTGACTGCTGGAGAATCACCATTACTTCCTTTGGACTGATAAACATTTTCATGTTCCCTTGCATAAAAATTTTGAGAGCTGCTGGGTAACTGAACCTCTCAACGCTTCTTGCCTTACAAATCATTATCACTGGAATATATTCACTTTTCTGTCTTCTAGTCTTGAATGAATAGTCCTGACCAATATATACTCTACTGACAATTTATAATGAGCCTCTTTAATGTGATATAGCTACATGTAGTTCTGTAATAAAGAAGGGGCAATATATAATTGTGTATGAAGAAGCTTTAACTGGTGCTTGTATTGACCTACACATTATTCCTGCCAATCTGGTTTGTAAATGTCCATTGGTAGTCATTCCCTGTTAATGGTCTTTCACTTATCTACATACAGTGCAATGAAAAAGTATTTGCCCCCTTCCTGATTTCTTATTTTTTTGCATGTTTGTCACACTTAAATGTTTCAGATCATCAAACAAATTTAAATATTAGACAAATATTGGACAAAGATAACCCAAGTAAACACAAAATGCAGTTTTTAAGTAATGATTTTATTTATTAAGGAAAAAAAAAAACTATTCAAACCTACATGGCCCTATTTGAAAAAGTAATTGCCCCCCTTGTTAAATCATGAAGTAACTGTGGTTAATCACATTTTTGGGAAAGCTGAGTTCAGTTTCACTAGCCACACCCAGGCCTCATTACTGCCAGACCTGTTGAATCAAGAGATCACTTAAACAAAACCTTTCAGACAAAGTGAAGTAGGCCAAAAGTTCCCAAAAAGGAAGACATCATGCCACGATCTAAAGAAATTCCGGAACAGATGAGAAACAAAGTAATTGACATCTATCAGTCTAGAAAAGGTTACAAAGCCATTTCTAAAGCTTTGGGACTCCAGTGAACCTCGGTGAGAGCCATTATCCACAAATGGAGAAAACATGGAACAGTGGTCAACCTTCCCAGGAATGGCCGGCCTACAAAAATTACCCCAAGAGCGCAACGACGACTCATCCAAGAGGTCACAACAGAACCCAGTACAACATCTAAAGAACTGCAGGCCTCACTTGCCTCAGTTAAGATCAGTGTTCATGACTGAACCATAAGAAAGAGACTGGGAATAAATGGCATGCATGGCATAGTTCCAAGGTGAAAACCTCTGCTGACCAAAAAGAACATAAAGGCTCATCTCACTTTTGCCAAAAAAACATCTTAATGATCCCCAAGACTTTTGGGAAAATATTCTGTGGACTGATGAAACAAACGTTAAACATTTTGGGAGGTGTGTGTCCTGTTACATCTGGTATAAAAGTAACACAGCATTTCAGAAAAAGGACATCATGCCAACAGTCAAACATGGTGGTGGTAGTGTGATGGTTTGGGGCTGCTTTGCTGCTTCTGGACCTGGATGACTTGCTGTGATTGATGGAACCATGATTTCTGGTCTCTACCAAAAAATCCTGAAGGAGAATATCCGGCCACCAGCTCGTGACCTCAAGCTGAAGCGCACTTGGGTTCTGCAGTAGGACAATGCTTTAAAACACATCAGCAAGTCCATCTCTGAATGGCTTAAAAAAACAAAATGAAGGTTTTGGAGTGCCCTAGACAAAGTCCAGACTTGAATCCAATTGAGATGCTGTGACATGACCTTAAAAAGGTGGTTCATGCTCAGAAACCCTCCAATATGGCTGAATTAAAACAATTCTCCAAAGAAGAGTGAGCCAAAATTCCTCAACAGCGATGTGAAAGACTCATTGCCAGTTATAGCAAATGCTTGATTCCAGTTGTCGCTGCTAAGGGTGGCACAACCAGTTATTAGGTTTAGGGGGCAATTACTTTTTCACATAGGGCCATGTATGTTTGGATATTTTTTTTCCTTAATAAATAAAATCATCATACTTGGATTATCTTTGTCTAATATTTACATTTGTTTGATTATCTGAAACATTTAAGTGTGACAAACATGCAAAAAATAAGAAATCAGGAAGGGGCAAATACTTTTTCATTGCACTGTAGCTGTGTGACTGTTGAATTAGTATATTTAAGCATGGCGGTTGGTGGGGGACAAAGTCACATTATGGAGAGTGCAGGAGGGCTTGTCCCCCTGCAAAAAAGTCTTTCTGATTATTTTTCCCTTGGGTGTTTTCGAAAGAAAAAGCCTTTCAGTCTTCCTGAAGAGTTTTGTTGTGTCAAGGCATTAACTAAGCTGTTGGCACACATCCAAGGTATGAAGTATCCTCTCTCCCTTATTCTTAGTTTCTGGGAAGAACACAGGAAGATTGACAGACTAACTGAAAGTGAACTCCAAGACCACTTTCAGCATAAAAGAGGGCTTAGTGCTTAACACAACCCTATTTCTGTGGAAAATAAAGTAAAGTTGTATCAGCATTAGAGCTTGCAACTCAGAGACTCACCTTGCAAATGTCAGGGCAACAAGCAAAGCAGTCTCTCACATTAAGAACTTCAGATCACTCTGAATGGTAGGTTCAATAAATTCAATTTTTCCAGGACATAAATGAGATACCACAAATGTAGAATTTGCTTGTGAGGGGGTCTCGTATGCAATACTATTTTCATGAACTGTTTTATCAAAACAGAAGAAGAAAGGGGAGCATCCACTGGTAGTCAAGCAGGGATGGCTGCTAAATGTACCTTAATGGATGCAAACGCTAAGCCATCCTGAAGTAGCTCACACAAATATTTCAAGACCAGAGGAATGTTAAACTCAAGGGACCCTCTGATCATGCTTGGGCACCACTTACAAAACCTTATCCATCTGTAAACATAAGATTTTATGGTAGCAATTTTATGGCCTCCTTTAACACCTGCTGCATATCCTCATGAAACAAATGCCTAAACAAGACTGAGTCATCCAAGCTGTCAGTCATAGTTGTTCCAAACTGGGGTGCACCAGTTGTCCCTGAGACTGTGTGAACAAATCCAGAGTGTGAGGAACCATGTACTAATTGTCCTTAGGCAGTACCATTAGAAGGTAAAACCAAGACTGTCTGGGCCAAAACATGGTCACCAAAATAATCTTTGGCATTTTTTTTTCTGAATCTTCAGAAGTACCTTGTGAATCAGTGGAAAGGGTGGAAATGCATACAGGAACATGCCCGTCCAATAGAATGAGTGACTGTCTGTACTCCAAGCATGGCCGCAAGGATGTCTGGAACCGAATTTCTCCAACTGTCTGTTTTGAAAGGAGGCAAACAGATCTATTTGAGGCATTTCCCGCATATGGACCGAGTCCTGGAACAGCAGTGCATTGAGCAATCACTTTTTTCATTTCTCCAAATCTTTTGGGTTTCTAATACCATGATAGGAATGGACCCCATTTCTAAGTCAAAGTATGATTAAAGTTCATGAAATTAGTATTGTTTCACTCTTGATGTCAGCCAAAACTGGTCTTTGCAGCACCCACAACGTGCCCAGTAATGACTCCTTCTGCAATTCATATGGAGTTACATGTATTGGTAGCATATCTAAATATGACTGTAGACTCTTTTTTATATGATGAGTTCCTGCTACTACTATTGAAACTATCTGGTTAGCTTTTTTCCACATTGCTCTAATTTCTGCTTGCAAATCCTGATATTTTATAACTTTGTGTCTCTCTGTATGCAGGACACTGTAGTCACTGGGTGTAGCGATTTCAATGATCAATGCTATTTTTGTTTTCTTTTCATGGGCCACTATATCCGGTTTTCTAGCATCTATCTTTTGAACTGTTGGTAATGGATGATCCCATGTGATGTAGACTTTATCATTTTCTATGATGCTTTGTGGCTCTTGTTTCCAGTGTTTTTCAGCTACTTCATTACCATACTGTTTACACAATCTGCAGTGCAACAGTCTTGCCACATTATTATGCCTTTCAGTACACAGTCCTTCTGCCATTAGTACGTCACAGTTAGCAACAAAGTGTTAAACTGTTTCCAATTCAGTTTTACAAAACCTACATTCGTCTGTTTCCCTCACATGTTCAATAGACTTTGTAAAGCAGCGTGTACATAACCCACTATCTTGGGCCGCCAATATTAACATTTCATCTCTTGGTTTGAATTTACCCCTCCTTAACCATTGCTGTGTTCGGGTCTGATCAACATGTGGTTCTTCTAGAAGTTTTCTATACTTGCAACTACATTTACGCATTTTCCACATTTCTTGCCTTTTCATCTGGTCCTTCACCTTATATTCTTTCTTTTGTTTTTTTGGCACATTCAGTTGCTGCCTGCTTTTTATCTACTTCTGGTTTGATTTCCATTCCTGATTGATGCCGATATGCGTCTGCTAGATTAAGCAGAAAAGCCATCTTAGATTTATTCTCCTCATGTTTCAAAACTTTCACTACATTTGGGTCTTGTGAGGTTAGCAGATATGTGTGGAGTGCCGTGATTGCAGAGCTATACATGTAATCAATATCAAGGAGGCCCATCCTTCTTTCAGAATGGGTAATATATAATCTTGGTATGCACTGATTTTTATAAATCATTTGGCGAGCATGAAGCATCAATCTTGTTTTAATATCTAATCTATCCAACATGTTTTTGGCCAATCAGTCGCTCCAAAACTGTAAGTTAGGACAAGAAGGGCAAATTGGTTTATAGCTTGGATTTTGTTCCTAGATGTCAACGCTGTTTTCAGGATTAAGTCTTCTAAAGTATTACTTACTAAGTTTTATTCACATTTGTTCATGTTTTATTGCTGATCCTTCATCAGTTCCCAAATATTTATATACTCCCTCTTACTTAAGTTCTTTTATGTCATATTTTTGTCTCAAACTGATGTTTTCCTGGTGCTGCAGTTTTCCTACTTCAAAGGTTGTTTTTGCACATTTATCAAGGCCAAATTACATTTCTAATATTGTCTGAAAAAGTTTTGACAATCTGCAGTTGTGCTTTCAGTTCCTCATCTGATTAGCTATACAGTTTTAAATCATGGACAAAGGGAAGATGAGAAGTCTTTAGACTTTGTTGTTTTCTAGTAGCCAAATTATAGACATGGCCTAAGCTGTTAAGTAGACAGCTTAATGCGAAAAGACGAACTTCTGCAAAAACGACAAACTTGCAAGAAACAGGAAAACTCCTCCGGTACAAACCAACAACAGGTACCAAGGAATAAACTTTAATAAACGTAAAGCGCTTTTCGTCGCCCTCTATTGGAGCAACTTCTTCAGACAAGGGTTACAAAGTATATGTCCTTCATTTATAACATCACGTCATTTCCAAACACTCCGAAGCCCAAGTCTCAATTCCACTGAGAGTACAAAGTCCAACGCAGTATAAATAAAAATACAAATTTATTTTAAGCCATTGAAACCATATGCTTTTCGTTGGCTAACAATCCGACTTCTTCAGAAAGAACAAACAATTTTTTTGTTCTTTCTGAAGAAGTCGGATTGTTAGCCAACGAAAAGCATATGGTTTCAACGGCTTAAAATAAATTTGTATTTTTATTTATACTGCGTTGGACTTTCTCAGTGGAATTGAGACTTGGGAGTGTTTGAAATGGCGATGTTATAAATGAAGGACATATACTGTAACCCTTGTCTGAAGAAGTGCTCAATAGAGGGCCGCTTTACGCTTATTAAAGTTATTCCTGTACCTGTTGTTTGAACGGAGGAGTTTTCCTGTTTCTAGACAGCTTAATGGGTTAAGGGCAAAGCAGAATAACAATGGTGACAAGAGTCCCCCTGGAATATCCCCCTTTGAATTTTTACCCCTGGGAAAATAATTTGTCCTTTATCATGGCTTAATTGCAAAGTGGTCTGCCACTGTTTCATGGTCACTGTAATGTAGTCGATCAGTGTAGTGTCTTATACATTATTAAGCATACTTTTATCCATGAATGTAGGATACTAGCAAATGCTTTTTTGTAGTCAGTCCATGCCATACTTAGATTCTTCCCCATTTTACAGTTCTCCACTATGACTTTATTTAACAAAAAATGATCCTTTGTTCCATATGACTTTCTTTTGTTGCCCTTTTGTTCTACTGCCGTAACTGAGTTTTCTTCTAAATGACTATAAACTCTGCTGGCATCAGTTTCTATGTTTAGTTTAAATGGCATAGGAAGGCAAGTTATTGGTCTATAAGTTTTGGGGTAACTTGCAGGTTCACTCATAAGTAGGAGCATTGTTTTTCCTGTTAGTCAGGTTGGTATCTGTTCAGAGTGCGCATATAAATAGTTCTTACTCATGGCTAAATCTTCATGCAAAGATGTTAATACTTTTAACCAAAAGTTAGGTACTGCATCTGGGCCTGGGGTTTTCCAATTAGAGGCTTTTCCTAACTTTATTTCAATCTCTCTGGCTGTTAATTCATCCCATTTCATATCCTGTACCTTTAAACTTCTTATTCTTTCTTTTACTTATTTTATCCATTTAGCATCTTTATTATGTTTCATAGGATCTTCATAGATCCTTTTCCAAAATGTATCTATTTCTTCTTTTTTGGCAGTCTTTCAATTCCTTTTACCTTGTTTCCCAGTTCTCTTTAAAACTTTTTTTGGGTCATCAATAAATTGCTTATTTTGTACTTTTTCTTGATAGTTATCTGTGTATCTTCTTTTCCATCTATGCGGAAATTTGTAGTTTGTTATTTGCGATAGTGCATGATAGATCCTGGTCTGTTCTAATACTACCCATTGCTTTTATCCCCTCTATCTTTCTTAGTATTTTTGTTGATCTATTCCCTCTTCTATAGACTTATAACAGTGGAATTTCTTGTCTTAATTGCTTTATAGTTTTCTCTATTCAATACTTCCATGATGGTATTCGATTTCTTCCCTTCCTTTCACTCACTACCCTGTGTTCTTGTGGTAGAACTTTATCAGTTATTAATTTAGCTGCACAGTAATCTATCATGCTTACTTCTGTTATATTGCATGGATCTCTATGGACAGTCCTAATTACTGTTGCTCATTTGTTTTATCAGACGTCTGATTTTGGGGGTTTTATTGCCCTTCTGCAGTCTATTTCTTTAATTGATCTTAATATAGCTATGTTTATTAATCTAAGCAATTCTTCTGTTAGCTCATTTTCTTCCAAACTGAGGGTACATCCCTTGTCTTCCATTTTCTGCATGCATTCTACAGAAAGTTGTATAGCATCTTACTGTGGCACCTTCTCTTCAGTTTTATCCTGTGCCATCCGTTGCTCTGTCATATGGGAACTCAATGGCCTGTCACTCCTTAACATTGACTGCATCAGAGTTTCCACAGTTTCCTCTTCTTACCCTTGCTGTCTAGCTTCAAGCGAACATTTATACTGGTTTCCTGTGGAAGGCTCCAAAATATCGTCATATGGCACCTGACCAATTGCTTCTTGTTCCACTGGTTTCCCCTTAATTTGGATATCCATTGCTCTATCCTGCTGTGGTAGTTTCTACATTAGATTTTCTACACTGAATCCTTCACTTTGCAAATGCTCCATAACCTCCATTTCTATTTCTTTAACTTCTCCATTACTGATCTCCTTTTCTACTTTCCCTCTTTGTCTTCTTATTTTTGTATTGTAACATTTTCCATGTCTGGATTCCGTTGCCTGTATTTCTCTTCAGATATTTTTGGTGCTGCTCTTTTTGTATTGGTTAGCGTTGCTTTCTCCTTTGCATAAATATTACACCATATTAAATCTGTTTTTCTTTCCTGTGTCTATATTTCTTCTTCAGATGTCTTCTGATCTTCCTGCTTCACCTTACTTTGGGGACTCACTCCATCATGCTGTGATGTAATCTGTGTTAGACATTCTACATTAAATCCTTCACTTTGCAGGCACTCCATAATTTCAACCTCTTTTTTTAACTTCTACTTTACTAATCTTCTTTTCTATGTTCCATCTTTGCAATATTATTTTTTTCATATCTGGATGCCTTTGCCTGTATTTCACTTTGAATATCTTTGGGGCTGTCTTCTTTATCGCAATTGATTTGGTTTTCTCCTTTACATAAATATTGTACCATATCAAATCTCTCTTTCCCATGTCCATATTTCTTTTTTATACTTTTCAAAAATATCTATGTTTTGTTGTTTACATTTGTGCGCATCCTTAGATGCTTCTTTTTTCAAACAGATCAAAGTTTCTTGATCTATATACTGTTTTTCAAAAATCTTTTCTATTAATGAATGCAAATTTTTATTTGAAGATTCTGACAGTTTTTTCTGTGGCAGTACTTTTCTATCCTCTAATTTGTTTCTTAATCTTTTTGTATATCCTGTGTCTGGAAATTCTGGACTTTTTGCATAATAGTAACAATACATAATTTCTTTCTTATCCTCAATAGTCCACTCTCTTGTCTTTATGGCTCTTCTTTGGCCTATCAGCTTTTGTGATGTTTATGAACTGCTAATTCCTTCTACAACAGGGAAGCCATCCTCCCCCTTTGCCTGGCCTGGCCCCATTGTAGGAATGTTTCCATATTTTGAGCACTATACACTGTCATTTTTTCCAGTCCTGGCCCCAGTGCACCTACCAAGATTGGGCACTTTTTTATTCTGGGTCTTGTGCACCGTTTTTAGTTTTGACCTGCTTCTTTCCATGATGTATGCTATATAAATACAATCTATATATCAGTGTTACCTTGGTAAGACTTTGTTAAAATCCGGGTCCACCTCATGGAGGCACTCACCAAGACTTGAGGATGAATTCATTTTCAGCACTACTACTCTCCTTTGCTTGCTGATATATCATCTCTCTATTCAGACCCCACTCACTTGTGTGGGTCTGCCCATGATCTGATTAGTCCTTCTGACACAACATTTTGCTCTGATGCAATGTACGATACCTGAAGACTCAGAGAATGTTGTAAAGCCAGCTCCCAGGCCATCCTTATCAACCAGCACAGAAGGTATGAATTTGCATCCCCTTGTTTCCTGAGGTACCACATGACGAGGACCTGGAGTCTATAAATGGTGATGGACTTTCAAGGCCTGGATCACTGCCAACATATTCTTGATACTGATGAGCTTCCATGCATCATTGGGCCTCCAAGTCAGCTTACACTTGCACTCCCACTGACACAGCTTCCCACGCAAAGTTGAATGACTCTGTCTGGACAGACTGTTCCAAAACAGGTAGAAAGAAAGGAAGTTCTAGACTGATACTCAGCTGTGTTCTCCAACACTGCAACTCTTGTGTGATGAAGTTCAGCAGTGGCAACTGGGATCCCATGTAATGTAAGTGCTGGGTCCAGCAACTTTGTACATAGAAATGAAGTTCCCTCATGTGGAGATGGGTTAGTGGTACCGTGCTAATCATGGATGCAATCAGTGCTAGAATTTTTAGAAATTCTCTTTCTGAGGAGATGTTCCTCCTAGAGAAATCCTGAAATGTTGCCTGGTAGGTTAGGATCTTGTTTTTTTGAAGAAAGACCATTCTTTTGTTGAGGGCAATTAAGCACCCCAGTAAGACAAGTCTTTGTGAGGGTGTAAGGCAGGACTTCCAAAGGTTCAACTTGAACCCTAGCTGGGACAATAAGGTTAGTACCTTCTCTTGCAATTCCATACACCTAGGAACAGACTCTACACAGATCAGCAAATCATCCAAGTAAGGAAAAATGTGAATACAAAGAGTATGACAGTGAGACTCTCCCAGAGCAAGGTATTTCATACATGCTCGAAGTGCACTGGATAGCTTAAATAGCAATGTAGAGAACTCTTAACACAAACCAAACACAAATCTCAAATATTGCCTGAAAGCAATGGGGATATGATGATATGTCTCATTCAAGTCCAGGGTTACCATGAAGCAGTGGTCTGGCAGAAGAGGAAACACTGTCTGCAGAGTGAGCATCTTGAACTTGAAGAATTTGACAAAGGTATTCTTGAAGGATAAGTCCAACACTGGTCTCCATGACAGCTCTTTTTTGGGGATCAGGAAAATTCTGAAGTAGGAACCTTTAATTCTCTCCAAAGGAGGAACTGGATCTATGACCCCTGAGTCCAGCATGTCCTGGAGTGGAGGTGGGAAAAAAAGTATGATCCAACACACATTTGGGGGAACCCCACAAAGAGACACAGATGTTCCTTCCACTGCTACCTGTAACCTCTGGCAATGATACCAAGCACTGATTTGTTGGAAGCAACTGAAGGCCAGGCCATCTTGTTAAGAGTTAACTTTTGAGATGGAGGGGAACTAGGGAAAGACAGGTGTAAGCCTTAGCAGAATCCTAGGTTGGAAGGGTGGTTATCCTTCTTGTTGGGTTTAACAGAGTTCTTGTCCTTCCATTTCCTTCTGGTATCATGTTTTTTTGTTTGGCTGGGACTTTGTTTGTTGAGCCACTGAACGTTATCCTGCTTATTCTGCTTACTGGGCAGAAACTTGTAGAAATACAACATTTTCAAAACCCCTTGCATCAGTTTACTTTTGTCACTCTGTTATTTAAAGATCTGATTAGCTGCCATAGCAACTACACAACGAGAAACAAGCAGAGCACACATAAACTCATCAGGAAAGTTTTGGCTGTGCAACCAAGCATACCTCTCTACCACAACCAACGTCACTGCATTTCTAAAAATGTTATTGGACCTCTACAAGGCCCTCTTTAAAGCATCTTTAGACACTTCAGAAACACTGGAAACACTTTTGAAATCCCACCCCTTCAATTATTTAAATTTATTGGCCATCCTACAGTATTTCATAGTACCAAAATACAAAAGTAACCACCCCTTTCAGTCCATCTTGCTGTTTTAAAAATAGTAACTCTCCACTAAACCTTAACTTTTTAAACAGGTAAAACTCAAGTTACCTACTTTCATATCTAACTTCTCTAGTGCACACTGCAGAGTGCATTCTTTTCAATCTTACCTTTAAGCATCCCTGTTACTAGCACTTTCTCTAATACCTAAAAAGATCATCTCTACTTGACTCCAAGTAGACTATTCTCTATCTGTTAAACCTAGCACTTGCTCCTACAGTACTTATTACCTTGATACGGCACTCTTATAGATAGCACCCCAAAAGGCAAACCCCATTTCTCGGTCACCCACATCCCCGAATCTCTTTTAAAGTTTTTTGTCTAGTCCTTCTAGCATGTCGAGGGATCAGTTGCTAGTGTCCTCTCCTGCTCAGCTGGTGAACCTGGGAATATTGAGGCAATGTTACAATTGCCTCATGTACACAGACAACCCTCTCCTCCTCCCACAAAACACAAATACATGCGAGAGATGCAACTATACGGCCAAACTGGAGGCTGAGCTCTCTCAACATAGGACTGGCAAGACCAGTCAGGAGGAGAAGGTTACCACACACACTATAGACCCAGTCTCACATAGTACCATCACAACCTCAAATCATACACATAAACACACAAAGACATACTCGGCTCTGATCAAAAATCTACCAAAACAGCAGAGGCCACCAAAGCAGACACCCAAACAACCACCACCTCAGAACACAACACCTGCAACACATAGACCTCACAGTCAGAGTGTCAAACAGTCACAGCCCTTAAGGCCAAACACAATGCCAGACACACTAGTCATTGGTGACTCCATAGTCAGACACACTGACGTCCGCTCACCAGACTGAGTAAGGAGAAGGTCACAGTAAGCTGCCTGTCGGGTGCTAGAATCCGCCACATAACGCAAGCACTCAGGTCTCTCAACAGCAGGTACAAATACGACTCAGTCATTGTCCACGCTGGTGTAAACGACCTGAGACGTACCTCCTTGGACTACATGAAAAGAGACATTGAGGAGCTCTCTGATTATGTAGCCCAGGCAGGTATGACCCTGACCTTGAGCAGTATCCTACCTTCAACAAGAATGATGCCACAATACAGAGATAAGATGATCAGCTTTAACAATTGGCTTAAACTCTGGTGTCATTCAAAGGGGATCCAATGTCTGTCTGCCTGGGATGACATGCTGGACAAGCCACGCTGCTTCGCAAAGGACAGCTTGCACCTGTCACCCCTGGGATTCCGGATATTGGCAAAGGCTCTTGCCACCCCCATAGTGCCTTTTTTAGGCAAGGCTCAAATTCTAAACCTACCACCCTAGAACACAAAAAAGGAAAAAAACTAAGGGTAATGCTGCTCAATGCCAGAAGTCTAAATCTCAAAATGCACGCACTCGAGGCCCTTCTCAGTATGGAGAACATCGATGTCTGTGCAGTGACAGAAACCTGGTTCAAGGCTCCTGAGAGCACCCCAGCACTATCAGGTTTTACCTCTTATCATGCGTTCCGGCCCCAAAATCCGGACAATACCAAGAAAGGAGGGGGGGGTATCCATATTCATCAAAGACACCCACACCTCAAGACTGGTGGCAACGCGATGCATCGGAGACCATCCAGGTGCAATTAACCATAGGCAAGACTGCTCTGCAAATTGTAGCATGTTACAGGCCACCCTCACAAACTCAGGAACCTCACATGGCCTTCCTGAAAACACTAGAGGGATAAATGTATCACCAAACACCATCATACTAGGTGACTTCAATTACCCTAATATAGACTGGGAACACTACTCAAGCCCAAACACCCTAGCCCAAAAGTTCCTGGAATTCATAAACTCAAATGCCATGGAACAACTAGTCACCATCCCCACAAGAGGAGAAAACATACTTGATCTCATCATCACGAACATGGGAGCACAATGTTCAACACCGAAGTATACCCCTCACTGGTGAGATCAGATCACAAACTAATCTCGCTGGAGGTCCTCATCCCACCCCCACCTGAAATAAAAAGACCACAGTAAAGAACTTCTCGAAGCCGACTTCACACTTCTAAAGACTAGTGTGGTCTCCTTTAAGGCCCCGAGCCGGCGGAAAACAGTACTCAAGCCGCTGAATCACTTACAAATGCCTTCTACCAGCACCTGCAGGACTGCATGGATAAGGCAATCCCAAGCAAAACAAAGACTCTTTGTACCAAAGGCAAGCGTCCAGTCTGGTGGACCCCAGCCATAAACAAACTCTACAACAAAAGGAGGAAGCTACTACAAGATAGAGCAAAATCCTTAAAAGGTAAGACACCCTTGATCACTATAAGTAAAAACTAAGAGCTCTCATAAAATCATCCAAAGCAAATTTTGAGAGAAAAATAGCTAAAGACTCAAAAGACAATCATAAGGCCTTCTTTAGCTATGTTAGAAACGTGGAGGAACCTCCCAGATATGCTCAGAACTAGTTCAAAATGATGTGAAGATTACTGATCCTACAGACATTGCCAACATACTGGCTGACAGGTTCAGTGCAAACTCCCCTCCCCAAAAGGAGAGATATCTATACCAAGCGATTGCAGCCCCCAAACATCTCCAACGCCCAAGTGAGAACTGCTCTCTCCAAAGCAAAAACACAGCATCCATGGGACCTGATGGTGTCCCCGGCTGTGTGCTCCACGAACTCAACGAGGAATTAAACCCACAGCTAGGACAGCTGTTTAATCATAGTCTTACCTCTGGATACGCACTCCAGGAGTGGCGCACTGCAACTGTGGTCCCACTTCACAAAGGTGGTGCCTCCACCGACCCTGGAAATTACCGGCCCATTAGCTTGACAAGCCTTATCTGCAAAGCCATGGGAGGATCATAATGGACCTCATAAATAAAGACATAGGGAATTTGCAGACTTTGGATCCATCCCAGTTTGGCTTTGTCAAAGGCAGATCATGCCTTCTAAACTTGGTTGACTTTTTCAAACAGTCACCAAAGCCATTGATGAGGAAAGGCAGTCCATACAGCCTACCTCGATCTGGCGAAGGCCTTCGATACAATACCCCACTCGGGTATCATTGAAAAACTCATCAGCTTAAATGTTAACCCATACATCACAAGATGGGTTGCAAACTGGCTGAGTGACAGAACCCACAGGGTCAGAGTTGCTGGCGCCATGTCAGACTCAAAGCCTGTCACAAGTGGTGTACCACAGGGCTCAGTCCTGGGCCCACTCTTGTTTGGCATCTACTTTTCCGAAGTACAAGCAAACACAGGAGGGTTATGGCTGACAAAGTTTGCAGATGACTGCAAACTGGGCGCCATAGTAGAAAACACATCTGACACAGATATCCTTCAGAAGGGTCTCACAGAAACGGATAACTGGTGCCAGAGCCATGGCCTAAAGTTAAATGCCAAAAAATGCATAGTCATACCCTTTGGGAAAAACAAGGTTACCCCTAGCTACCAAATAGGTGGCAATCCACTGAGCATAGAAGAAGTTATCAGGGACCTGGGGACCCAGGTTGATAGTAGTCTGTCATTCGACACCCATGTAGCTAAAGTAGTTAGGAAGACCTTCTACATTGCCCACCTTATCATGAAGGGATTCTCATCTAGATCAAGGGAGGTCATAGTCTCCCTATACTCATCACTCATCAGACCAATGATTGAGTACAATGCCCCATTCGGAATGTATCTGACTCGACACTTGCAGCAGCTGGAGAGGCCACAAAAGTTCCTCACCAAAAGGATAAAGGGTCTCAAACATCTGTCCTATGCTGCCCAACTGAAAGAACTCCAGCTCTATTCAGTCGCTTACCGCTTGCTCAGAGGTGACCTTTGCCTAACATACAAGGCCATGTCAAACCCAGATTTGATGAATATGCTTCACCTCAAAAAATCTAGATCCGTCAGAGCCACAAGGGCGGGAGACTTAAACCTCGACACGGCCATTAATAGGACGCGCTGGAGGGATAGATTCATCACCCAAAGACTCCCTATGCTGTGGAATAAAATCCCGGTATATGTGAGGCAGAGCACCTCACTGGCCTTGTTCAAGAGAAATCTTGACCAATGGATGGGAGATCGCAGATATACCCCAGGGATTACCTCAGTGTCACTGCTCAACAGAGGCACAGCAAAATAATGGGTATAGTTCCCCATACTAAAGGGGTGGCGTAAGCCACAAAACTATGGGCTAGGCTTGTAAATGCCCTCGGGCAGATAGCCTAGTATGAACCTATGAACCTATGAACCTATAACCCCTGTTTGCACCCTGTTATCAACATCCTGAATAATAGATTTAGCCATAGCCATCAGCTCAGGGAAATCACAGTCACATGCTGTTGCCTTCAGTATGGTGGGCTTTCTGTCTCTTTTTTGATGTACTACACTAGTGTTAGAATCCTCAGAGGGGAGATATCAACACTGACAGCAGACGCTGCATCCCTAACTTTTCCTGCACCTAAAGTGTTTGCTTCTCCAGTACTTGAACCAGGCAGTGGTACAGCCCCGGATGATGTGTCTGACCATTGTATCATACACAGCTGTGGTTCTAACAGTACACCAGGTAACTTAGAGGCAAATAAAGGTGAGTGGTCTGATAGTCTACCCATGGCTACTGCTCAGTCACAAGCTGGAGGCTGATTTATTTAGTTCTATGTTTTTTTGGTCCTCAAGGGGTAGATGATGGTGGTGGTGGGGCATCAAGTCAGAGGATAAAAAACTAGCCAGAACAATACCAAATAATGGCTGCACTGTTAGCCCTGTAAAAATGGGCAAATCCCACTATTCCCCCCAATAGTAAGGGATACTATTTTGAACACTGCACTGAGTAAAATAGCTCTGGTTTCAGTAACACAGTTCAAAGCACAAAATACATGTCACAAAAATTTCCCTGTTTTAATAAAAAGGCTAGTTTCCATCCAAATGATCAGAAACAGCATAAACCAGTCTTAGACAAGAAATAAAGAATAAACTTGTGAAAAAAATCCTGTTGAATATGTTTAACATACAAAATGGTATAGAAATATAGCAATTTAAATAAAAAAAAACATTTACAGTGGTGTAAACCTGCTCAGTCACCTCAAATAATCATAACCCAAAGGAAAAAAATGTAAAGTCAGCAAGTTTTCCTGTCAAAACTTTCAAGTGAAGCTTTTAATCAAAAGAAACAGTACAGGCCTTCGATTGCAGGTAAAGTAAAACCCCAAGCAAACACGGTTTCCCAATCAAAAAAACTCAAAGCAGCAGAATACACTATTAAAGCATTAAGAGAAAAAAAAAAACAGAGACAGGAAATAAAAAAAAAGGTTTTGAATCCATGCTCAGCAGGTGAAGAGTTCCAGGATAAGGAGCAATCTTACAATGACACTAGCAAACTGAATGGGTCCTGTCTGTGGGTGTGTAAGGCAGTCCCTGTACTGGCAGTTGGTTTGCCAATCATACACACGGATAGGCAGTGAAAGGGACTCTGAGCTTTGGTACACTGCCAGAGGAGGGTAGCAGGGGCACTACTACCCAAATACCAGTAAGGCAGAGTGTTTGTTGGGCATCATATAATCTTACTGTACACTTACTCTTATACATTTGACAAGCATGAAGTATTCTCCTATTGATCCCAATCCCCCCCATAAATGTAAATTTGAAGAGGAAGAACAAATTGATTTATAACTTGTACTTTATTCCTAGATATGAAGGCAGTTTTCAGTATATTATTTTTAGTCTTCTAAAGTATTGCACACTGAGTTTTATTCTCATTTGTTCATGTTTTATAGCTGATACTTCATCCATCCCCAAATATTTATTTATTTCCTCCTGTTCAATTTCACTTATATCACATTCATGTCCCAGACTGATATTTTCTTGGTACGGAGCTTTCTTCTTTTTAATGTTGCTTTTGAAAATACTATCAAGACCACAGCCCTTATATTATCTGAGGAAGTTTTAACCACTTACAATTGTGCTTTCATTCCTAATCTGATGAACTATACAGTTTTAAGTCATCCACAAAAAGTAGATGAGAAGTCTTTAAACAAGGTTGGTTTTTGGGAGCCAGATGGTAACCATAGCCTAATCTGTTAAACAGTTTAATGGTTTAAGGGTAGAACAAAACAGCAGTAGTGACAAAGAACCAGCCTGGAATACCTCTCTATGAATTTTTAATCCCTAGGATAATAATTTGCACTCTGTTGTGGCCCAATTCCAAAGTGGTTTGCCACTGTAATGTAACTCATCAATGCAGAGTGTAGCTTTTTCAATGTAAACATTCCTTTATCCATGAATATGGGGTGCTGTCAAATGCTTTCTTCTAAGCTATCTATGCCATACTTTTACAATTTCCTGGTATGGCTTTATTTAACAACAAATGATTTGTTGTTCCATATGACTTTCTTTTGTTACTCTTTTTTTGTTCTATTGCCATAACTGATTTTTTTAATAAATGACTATAACAGCCGTCTGCATCAATTCCAATATATAATTTCTCTATCGTTGGAAAGGAAGTTAATAGTCTATAGTGTTTAATTTGTCTTTTAGGTTTCCTTTTGTTAACCAGGTTGGTGTCTGTTTGGAATATGCATATAAATAATTCTTACTTGAAGCTAAATCGCTGTGTAAAGACATTAATACCTTTAGCCAGAAGTTAGGTGCTATATCTGGGGCTGGGATTTTCCAGTTAGGAAAGTTTCTTAATTTTTTCTCAATTTCTTTGGCTGTCACTTTATCCCATTTCATATTTTCTACATTAGAACTCCTTTTATCCATTCAGCATATCCATTCAGTATCTTTGTTATGTTCAAACAGGGTCTCCATAAATATTTGTCCAGAATGTGTCTATTTCTTCTCCTGTTAAAATGAAAACATGTATCAGAGGTGTAGTTAGGGCAGGCAGAAGAGGTATCTACCCTGGGCACAAAGTCTTAGGGGGCATGACTGTCAGATGTCAGTGGTATGGAAATATAGTATCAGCATTCTAAAATAACTGCTGATATAGTACATGCAGTCACTGCTGAAGTGGTTTACCATTTAAAACAGTAGAACGGCCCATTTTTGTTGGTCTTCAATTAAATTAAAAGGAAATCTGGTTCCCAGTAACAGAAACATCTATACTTGTCATTACTCTGTTTTTTTTTTTAATCCAACTCCCATTGCACTACAACAGCAAATAAAATGAGATGCTAACCTCGGAATGTTTAGGAATTATTCTATTGCAAACTAACTAGTATTAAGTGACACACAGGCAAAATTTCAAGCACCCGTAAACCTGAGAAAAACACTGTCTGTGCAGAATTGTTCACAGAAACTCTGCACAATGATGTTAAAGGCTGCATAGAGACAGCTGTAAAAAGATTTCCTCACCACTGTGGTGTGGTGGTTGAGGTAAGGCTATTGTCTATGTGGGTATCCAGATCCATGACCACTGTGTCAGTTCTTAGTGAAGTATTATCAACATGGTAATTAGCAGGAATGGTTGACTTCCCAAAGGGTACAAGTATGCATTTCTTAGCAGTGAGATAAAGACCATGGCTTTGGTACAGTTTATTAGTCAGAGATAGACCTTCTTGAAGAACGGTAGTGTCTGCAGAGGAGTTGATGATAAACCCCAGCTTGCAATCATCTGCAAACTTAGTCAGCCATAAACCTTCAGCATTTGCTTCCATTTCAAAGAAATATATGCCAAAAAGGAGCAGGCCCAGTAAGGAGCCCTGGGGGACTCAACTAGTGACTGGCCTCTTGGTGGAGGTGGCCTCACCTACTTTGACCTCCTGGGTCTGATCAATGAGCCATCTGGCTATCCAGTGGGTGATAAAAGGGATTGTATCTAAATTAGTAAGCTATTTATAATGCCTGAGTAGGAGTATTGTATAAAAGGCCTTGAAAAGGTAAGTTGTATGCACAGTCTTACCTTAATCCAGTGCTTTTGACCATCTCAAAAAGGTTCACCAAATTTAATAGGCATGACCTTCCCTTAACAAAGCCAAACGCTGATGGATCTAGCATTTGCAGGTCACCTATGTTCCCATTTATCATGTCCATGATAATTCTTTCCATGCTGTTACATATGAGAATGGTAAGCCTTATGGGCCTGTAGTTACCCAGATCAGTGGCTGGACCTCCTTTGTGTAGGGGAATGGCTGTAGCCATCCTCCATTCCTTGGGCAGAAAAACTGATTGAAGGCTCCAGCTGAAAACTGATTCAAGTGGTACAGAGAGGTTATATTTCATGCTATTTATTAAACATCCCAGGATGTTATCGGGGCCCATTAATGCAGTGTTTTTGGCCTTAGAAAATGCATTGATGACCTGTTCCCTAGTAATGGTTGGGATTGTGGTATGTGGTATTTCATTTGGACTACTGGGGGGAGTGGGGAGAGAAATCTGAGCTGAACCTGTCAGTCAAAAGTTTGGCAATGGCCTCTGGTTCAGTGTGGGTGAGGTCATTTGTAATAAGTTCTGGACATTGTTGCGTATTTTCCCTGAGGTTTTAGACTTAGCTGTAGAAAGCCTTGTGGTATTTTCCTCACACTTAGCCTTTGAAGTTAATTAATCCTCTTTGCTGCCTATTTGGATTGGTCAGGGGGGTTTTAGTGTATATGGCTTTGTTCCTCCTAAGCTTGGCCAAGAATTTTTTTTCTTTTGTTGTAAAACTGATTGAGATTGTGATTCCACCAGGGTGACTTGCCTTGTAAGTACAAGGTCAAAGATGTTTGTACCCGTTAGGAGACCAACTGTTCCAGAATGCTGGTATTAAAGTTTAAAACAAAGAGTTAGAAGATCACACTGAAAAACCAATCAGAAACAACTACATGAAAACTCCAGCCAAGCTAGAACTTCCAATGAGTGACCTCCCAAACACATGGGATATATGCAAATGACCCTTATGAACATCAAGTGTTTCAGCTATATGACGATTCTGATTGCCCATGACTTTTACATTTGAAGCATTTTAATGGACAATTTCAGGCCAATAAAGCCAAACCCCACTAGCTATGGATATGCATATTTCAGCATTGTTATGACCTCATCAGCATAGCATAAGCAGAGTGTTTGACTAAGCATAAGAAACACAAGGCTGTTATACCCAGCTGATGTTCATTATCATGAGGGTGACTGTAAAATATCCCAAATAACGAATTAAAACAGAGTTAGTAGGTCACACTGAAAAAACAATCAGAAAAACTAAATGAAAATTCCAGCCAAGCTAGAACTTTAAATGAGTGACCTCCCAAACTTCCTGTAACAGAAGCACATGGGATATATGCAAATGACCCTTATGAGCATCAGGTGTTTCAGCTATATGGCGATTCTGATTAATCTGTACGCATTGGATGATGAGGTCGTGTTAACACTTTGTTCAAGTCTCTTGGATCAATACATATTCTATTATCCGAGCTCTTCTTGTGAGCTACCACCATGGAGGATATGCATTCAGTTGGTTCTACTGGGCAAATCACTCCTAAGTGCACCATTCTATCCAGCTGAGCTTTGACTCTATTCTGCATAGCTGCTGGAACTTTCCATGATGGTTTGACAAATAGACTGACCTCTGGGTCTAACTACATGGAGTACACAACTGGGAGTTTGACAAGCTTGTCTTCGAAAATTTCAGCATACTCAAAAAAATAGTGTTGGTGAAATTTGAGCTGTTACATGTGCTTACATGGAGGACTTCTTTCTTAAATGAAAGCAGTCTCATTTTTAAACTGTCTCTGAGGCATTTTGACTACATAAAACTGCAAATTATAGCTGTTCCCAGCAGAGTAACAAGAAAGCAGTACCGAGCCTTCAATTTGAATTTCTTCACCTCCATAAGCAACATGCTTCACACAGTTTGCCAACTTAGGCTTTTCATCAGCTTTTACTTTAGCAAACATTTCTGCTGACACAACATTGCACTTTGAACCAGTATCTAATTTGAGCTCTGCGGGTCTCAAATTAATCAGAACAGTACAAAATACTTTGTTCTTTGCCAACAAATCTACTGCATTGACCTTTTCACCAAGCACAGACACAGCATCTGCATAAAAAGTAGGGTTACAGCTTTCTAGTTGATCAACTTGCTTCTTTCAGTAGCCTTATTTACTAAAAGAATGTGCCTGTTTTCCACTTTTTACATCTGTGGCATTGTTGACCAAAAGCTAAGCACTCGTTTGGGCTCATGGCTACCTCCACAATTACGACAGTTAACTATGAGGCTTGCCTTGAGTTTTTCTGAGTCACCCCTTTGCTTAACTGGGTATGCCCTAGGCCTTAATGAAGTTGTTCTGGATTTTGCCTTAACTTGAGCTGCGCCTGCCACACCCTTGAGCCTGTTTCTGTTAACCACGCACTGCATACTATCTGCGTTTGCAAAGACACTGAAAGCATTCTCTTGTCACTTGTGAGCATATTCATGTGCTTCTCTGCAAGCTTGTATATCTGACAAGCCTCTATGGCTTTATTCAAAGTTAAATCACTTTCTCAAAGCAATATCTTTCTCACTGCATCATTATTAACACCATACATAAGCCTGTCTTTTATCAACTTGTCACTCAAATCACCAAATCTGCACATTTGTGCCTTATTTCTCAAGTTGGTTATGTACTCTGCAAAAATGTCACCAGGCTTTTGATCTCTTGTGTAAAATAAGTGTCTTTCTAATGTAACATTTGTTTGGGGGTTACACGTTTCTCTAGGGATTTCCCTTGTTTTAGCTTGTACCACATTATAGTGGTCTTCCCCTTCCCTGCATACACAGCAGGTGCATACACAAATGAACACTCTCTTTCAGTGGCTTCTGAACCAGCTACATTAAGCAGAATAAATGCCTTTGTACATATATCTTTGTCAGAAAAAGCAGCAAATATGAAAATATTGTACTCTTGCTCAAAGACTCTCCAATTTTCTGCAATATTGTTATGAAACACAAGCAGGGACAGTCTGCAAAATGCCTCTGCCATGCCCAAAAGTAGTTTTAAACACATACATGTACCAGGTATTCATGATTATGCTCAACTGCACAATAATCTCTTTGAAATGACTGTGATTTGCAAAATTACTGTACTATAAAAAAGCACTCACTGCAAATATTTTGCACATTTCAGATACTTCGAATAGCTTTAGTTAATGTGAGAAAGTAGCTCATAGCGAAAAATGTAATCATTTGCGAAAAATGTAGTTTCCCTTTTTTAGACATTTTTATGCAATTTGGAAGTTATTTTGAGCGTCATTGTATGTATTTTGAACTTTTTATCAAATATCATAATTTTGAACATTTTGTTTAATTAATAATTCATTGTGAGCATTTTGAATGCTTCGTTTTATATTCGTTGTAAGAAAAATCATTTAAGCGCGTTTTAGTACCTGGAATTCATTTCTGACCTGTTTCATGAGCCATTTGAGCAGTAGGGATGATCCATTCCTGTATATTCCTCCATTTCTAACTGTGTGTCTCATGGTCTTGACTCTGGATCCCACTTCTGACACCATGTGGCTTGTCTCGTATATCTTCAATAAGATGAAGAGGCCTGGATGTTTGTTTAGGTAGTTTATTGCTTACAAACTCATCAGGATGGAGGACTGGAAACATAAATAAACTAACAAACTGACTGACTACTTCATTCATACATGCTTACACTCTGGCTGCAGACTCAAAATAGCACTGCTTCCTGCACCTGCTCTGTACTTATAAGCACATGCCCACTGACTAGAAAGCTTCTTAAGGGTAAAACACAGACTCTGATCTACAGGGACTTCTAAAAAGAAAGAATCCAGAATTGGTCCCCATGTAAGCTAATTTCAAGGAACCAAAAATATTCTGGAGTAAAACCCCTTTCCCACCTGGGTGGATGGAACTAGTTGAATGGTGCCCTATTCCAAAAAGGATTGTAGAACCCCTGAAAAATGAGGAAGCTCTTCTTGAGGAGGTTGAGAAATGCCTGAAAAGGGAGGATGGGATTTCTAAACCATGAAATATCCCTGGCAGATAATCAATAGCACCCAAGAATCTGAGGTGATCCAATGTCAATTTGGAAGAGATAAAGGCAGAGAGATAAAATGACCTGGCTGAGGGGAAGGGATGGCCAAACATCAAACAGAACCTGGCTTGTCCTGAGAAGAAGGTTTCTTGGAGGGAGGAATATGAGTATACTTGGCAGGAGTAGCAGGCCTAGAACCCTTCTTACCTTTTAAAAGTGCGAGTCTGTCTACAAATAAAGTCAGACTTAGAAGAATAATTCCTCTGGAATTTGGGAATAGGTGAGACAAAAATATGTTTAAGTTCCTTCAGGGTTTTTTCCTTATCCTGCAGGACTTAAATAAGTCAGCAGTAGCTATCTCAAAAAGACTTTTGTTATCCAGAGGTGCATCCAAAAGCTTAGCCTTAATATCATCATGTAAAGCCTGAAATTTAACCATGAATACCATCTCATCAATGAACCAAAAGCAGCAGTCCTGGAAGAGAAATCAGCTGCATCATAGCTGCATTTTACTGAATAAGAGAGGTCATAGACACCACCTTAGATACCTGGGAAATGAGGGCCAAAACATACCTAGTCATATGAGTCTGGTAGTTAATGGCTTTAAAAGTCAGGGTGGTAGAAGTATAAACTTTCTTGCCCAACCTTTCCATTGCCCAACTATCCTTATTATAAGGAATGTGCTTATCAGATGGCAGCAACTTAGAAGGCTTGTCAGTAGAAACTGATACCACTGAAGGATCAGCAGAAGGACACTTATACAGAAACTTGCAGTTCTTAAGCATTTTGTAGAACCTATCAATTTTTTATGGCACATGATGCTGACAGTCAGCACTGCACAGGGTGCAGAAAAAGGTGTCCAAAAGGGCAGCCAGAACAGGAGGGAGAGCTGATGGTTTGGGAAACTCCATTTGTAGGTGTTCATAATACCACTTTTAAATGTCAGAGACCTGGGAACTCATGTATAATAAGCCATCATGTGGCAATATTATCCCCAAAGGATAATTCTTCCAAAGGGAAGTCTGGACTCAAAGAATCCTCTTCCTCTGAACCATAGTCCAGAAGGGAAGGAATATGGAAAGAATAAGTCAGGGATTTGTTTCCAGAATCCAACTCCCTATCCAAGAAATCCAATTCCCTAGACCGCTTAACAGGAGTTGAAGACAAGTGTAGAGCAGGGACAGACACCCCTTGAGGAGGTTTCAAGGCTATTAAAGTATTAAACAAACCCTGAGCAAAATCCTGCCATTCATGCTGGGGATTCTTAACAACAGTGGAGATACACTTAATTTTCTACTTTTTTTTTCTTGTAAAACCCTTGGAGGGTTATATCCTTGACGAGACTCAATAATAGTGATAGGTATTGCCTACTTTACTAAAATCTGAGGAATCCCCCCTCAGTCCCTCAGATATTATCAGCCGAACTTCACCCTCAATGTCATGTGCAGACATTGGAAAAGGCTCCTAGGACCTGTGAGAATTTGGATCCATAGCAGCCTCCAACGGGAGTGTGGCAGATAAATCCAAAGCAAGCACCAGACAGTCTTCAGAGTTTTCATTAGCCTCTGCAGAGACATCCAGGAGAAGCTGGACAGCAACCAGATAAGTCCTAACCTTTTTGGTCTTCTTCCCGGCAGATGGCTTGCCCTTGGGATGGCAGGATTCTGCCATAGCACCCTGAGTCAACAACTTAAGTCAATGACTCTCAAGATATATAGGTAGGGAGGAGAAACAACTATGTAGGATCTTAGGCATGAACACCTGGCAGATACAACACTGCATATAGTTGTAATAAGCACACAATAAAAAAGACTGTGGTTGTGACAGTCCTTATGCGTAATTTGCCTCCCACAGTAACATTTTCCCTTTCTGGATGACATGAACACAATAACACAAAAATAGAAAAAGGAGACAAGAAACACCAACTGAGCACTTATCTGAAAATGGCTTGATAACCAGCACAGCAGAAGGGCATTCAGGCTGACATTCAATAATGGCATTCAGACTGGCATCAAAGAAGTTCTTAGTGTTTGCATCCGTACACCACCTTTATGCCCTACACCTTGCGTGGGGATGATAGGTGTGATGTACATCACCTATAAGACCTAAAGGCTTTGGTATACTTGCTGGATATTGGCCTATCCTTGGCAGGAGATCCCTTAGGTAAAGAATACTGCAACAGTGATATGGAAGGACATATCTCAAATTAATCTGGGTCCAGAGGAATTTTCAAATCATTTTGTCTACTTCTGCTTCTTGGGATATGATCCTAGAAGACCTGAAGAATGATTAAGTAGACAGGGATCTCTAAGCCTTTTAGGAGATGTCCTGCAGAAAAGGGGAGTATAGTCTTGACGGTATTGTCTCTGGGGAGAAATCAGATTGCCTCCTTGAAGGCGACATAGAAGAGGAATGAGTCAGATCTGAGGTCTTCAAAACTTAAGCAGGTGGAGACAAGGTTGGAGCGGAGTTAGGAGAGTGATCAGGGAAATGCATCCTTGGCTCCTCAGATTTATCAACTACCTTTTCAGCTGCCTTTTCCCCTTGTCCCCTTGTCCCCTTTAGATTTATCCAGGGGCTTCTTTGAAGAAGGGGATGCTCCAGACACAGAAGAAGAAGGAGAAGTAGTAGGAAGCAAACCTTTCAACACCAATTTATTTCTAGGCTTGACCAAGGCTCTGTGATTGAACTCCTGAGCAAATGTCATAATGTTCATCGATGTGAGTGGCCCTTAAACAATAAACAAATTCTGAATGGGCATCGGAGTTGGGAACCGTATGTCCGCAGTAAGTGCACTTCTTGAAGGTGGTGGGCTTGTCCAATATAACTGCAGGCAGAAACAAGGAAAATAAAACCACAGCATATACACAGAGAAGTCAATGGTAAGAATATCCTGCAAAGGAGATAAAGGATAGGAAATATCAACAATGGTAACAAGGATACTAGAATATTAATATAAAGGGAGAAGCGAGAAGGCACAAGACCTATGCACAAAAAAAATACTTAACAAAAATATTTTGTTTTTGCTGTCAGGGGAGGAAGAACAAATAGAAAAAGGAACAAATCAAAAAGGATTGGAAACACTACTAGAAAGGACAGAATGATAAAATATTCACTTATCTGAACTTGAGCTACTTCAACCACATCTGACTCTCTCAGCAGCAAATGAGATGTGTGGTAATACAGGGTTTGGAGGGGGTTATGGGTGAGGGGAGGATCTTTAGCTATGGATCTTTAGTCTGAAAAGTATCTGCTGTCACATCCGAGGTCAGATCAGAGACACATCCATCAAGGAATAGATGAAAAAGAAAAAAAACAACATCACATCATTTCCTTTAATTGGGGTTGGTCTAAAACAACTATCTCAAAAAGAGGTATTCAGCAATTTACTCGGGAAATTTAAGTGACACTCTACTAAACACCCCTAAATAAAACAGTAACATACATCAGAGAGACATTCCTGTCACTGCTTAACTCTGCAGTCCCACTCTGCAAGAAAAAACATATTACATATATATATATATATATATATATATATATATATATATATATATATATGCAACAGAAACAAAACAGATTATGTGCAAAAGAGAGAAAACCCAGAAACAATAAAAAAATTCAATAGATTACTCAATCTTTGCAAACTTAACAAAACTGTTAGGAACTAAGTCAGCTCTCTACTATGTACTAACAATCAATCATATTTTTTACAACTACAGTCCAGCCACATGTACAATTGAAAACAATGCTGGTCTAGTAAAAACACATTACTAATCCCAAGGGAGTAACAACTGCTGACCCACTTCTTTTACAAACATACTATAACATTGCTTCCACACTTAACAAGTACTTTATTGACACTGCCTAATCAGGCATCAGCCAATCAAACAAGTCAGACCTGATCAACCAAAAACCTCCCAAATGGTTTACTCAACCTAAAAATAATTAATTAATGTCAGCCAAATAAAAAGGTATTAAATCCTAGAATCCAGCCAGCTATTGCCAGAATACCTTCAACTAGCTTCTAACACCACAGCATAGCATACCCAGTGGCCATTTTAATCAAAAGGTCAATCTCACAGCAAGCTGTCCCAAGATTTTGAAAAAAAAAATCATAATTCAAATACACAAAACATACCCTGTGGCCGTTTTAATCAACAGGTCAGTCTCAGAGCAATATGTCCCAAGATTATAAAAACATTTCTTCACAATTCCAATCCATAAAAATGGTACCCAGTCTGACCTCTCAAACTATAGGCCTATTACTATCTTATCTCCTCTTTCAAAAATATTAGAAAAACTATTCATCAAGGGTTCTGTTTTGTTTGTCTAAATGCATAAGGTCAATTTTAGAGTATTTTGCAATACATCTACTTTCATTTGTTTGATGTAAGCAAAATAGTGAACCATCTGTAACTTGTTTTGTGAAGCATCATAAGTAAATCTGTGTAATTTACTTGCAGTTTCAGTTTATTAGGTAGATAGGTAGGTCAGGTTGAGGCAGCTTGTTCTGTGTGTTTAAGTAGGACCGTTATTGTTACTGGATTTGTGATCTTGGACTTGGTGTATTAATGTTCGAGAAGCAAGGGGGGGGGGTCTGTCTCTCCTGCAAAACATTTCCTGGGATTCAATAAACTCCTTGTAGGCTGTGCATGATGCTACACAGAATTTACATGTCTATGCAGTTGTCTGTGGTGAGCAGCAGCGCACACCATTGTGCAATGCTTATGCCATGCGCCACATCTAAGTGAGGTTTCATGGCTAGCAACAGTGTTGCCAGCCAGGAAACCATGTAAGTGATCACTGATAGCAATTCACTTTAAAGCACAGCCCTTATGGTCCACAGCCATTATGATCACCAGAGCTTCACAGATAGCTCTCAATTTCTTAGTCGAACACATCTGTACAAAGGCCAACATAATGCAGAGACAATAACCCAGAAATAGGGAAATATTTGACATAGATACCTTATAGAAATGTAGTAGAAGTACATGCTCTTAAGGATTTGAAGTATGAAATTCAAACATACCTCTCAACCTCTTAGAAATCTAGACAAAGCCATAAATAATGGGGGTCAAAGGCCCAAAAATGGGACAGATTTTTAATATTGCTCTTACAAACTGAGAAAGTTAGCATGAATTTTCTAAACAGCATGAAGTTTGAAACTCAAATGTCTGATATTATTTTCTGACTTCAGTGATTTACAAGAAAACCAAAATTTTATGAGGAAAAGATCATAAATATGAGATAAAAATCTAGACATTCTGCAAATATCTGGACAGTGGAGAGGTATGCACTAAAATGTATGTAATATTGAGTTACATTGGTCCTGAAATCATCTCAGTGATATGGCAGAAAGCCACAAATTTGATAAGGAGCACATCTGAACATCTTGTGAATTTCTGGACAGTTGAGAGGTATGAATGCAAAGTATATGGTCAAAATACTGTGCATGACAGTGTATCTACAGTGGAGAGTATTGCGATATCCCATTCCTGGCATGCTGTACTGAAGCTATGTAAATGATCTGAAATGGTACATGGACTGCCATCTAAAACAAACACTCAGGGGAAGTGTGTGTATTGAATAGGGACACACAGATGAATTGTAGGAATGAACACAGGGAAAGAGGACAGGTGAAACAACCTAATGTACAGCAGATGAGGACATGTCAATGGAAGATGGTTGTAGCAGCAACAGCAATCACATAACTCTACAGTACAGTAGGGAATGCACAGTGAAAATGCATTTTATTTGACTATCACACAAGGTGACATAATGGGAAGGATGTCAATGCGAGATAAGCATTGCTACATAAATAATGCAGAGGACATCTATCAGGGATCTGACATACAATTGGGATAGGGTGCATATTGTGAAGCTGTGCAATCTGATTTGTCTGAATATGAGTGTAATCTCAGTAGAGGTCTACAGCAAGTAGGGCACATGTAAAGGCTCATGGAAAACATTAAAAGAATCATCCACAATCATGGACAATATCAGAATAATGCCACCAATAATCCCAGGTCTCTGACATAATGTATGTCATTTAAAGTGATCAGAGATGATTCTGCACAAACACACTTAAACAACTATTATGATAAATCCAGACTCTATGAGGGTAATCACTGGGCACTGCTACACCTGTTTACAACATTATGAACAATACAGCTAGCTGACTGGTGTGCATGGCATATATATATATATATATATATATATATATATATATATATATATATATATATATATATATATGTATATGTATATATTTATATATGTATGGCACAATCCACACTTTCATGAATAATGCCCATGCCATTAATGTTGTGAAACACCTACGTATGTAGTGTGTGCATCAGCAGAACAGGTAGCACACATGCATCTGCTGTAACAACTTGATTGGTGTCCCGCATCATCAGACAGTCATGTATATATCACAAAAAGAATGCCTAGATATGGCCGATAAGCTGTGTAACAGCTCATTGTGACAAGATGGTACACTTCAGTTACATATCACTGGAAGATGTGTAGAGAGGCACATAAAAAAGGATGCACTGTACTCCATTACTGGCATGATATAGGCTGGGATCTATGAAGGTATAAAGGCCTCTGATGTTGATGTCCTTCACATACTCAGTACTTGTGTTACATACAAGGGAGTAGTCAGCACTGTGACCCCATGCTGGTGGATGTTCCACTTACTATCTACCCCAGAACACAGGTCACATACCTATCAGTCTAATTTTAGGGTGTGATGTCCACATTATACTTGGGTTGTGTGTTTGTTTTCCTGACTTAACAAATCTCCCCCCCCATGTTTTCATGCCATTGCAGATATTGTCATGGCTGTGGCAGCAATCTTTGGCACGTGTTGATACTCACTGTATTATACTAATTTCACAGTTAGATTCATTGATTGCCCACAACCTGTAGCCCTTCAGGCAGCTGTTTTGACACAGGATGTGCATGTCATCTTTGTTGTCCATCACTTAAATAATGGACAGGGAAGGGCCTAGCAGACAGCCCTGATGAATTGACCTGACCACTAGGCCTGAGATATAGGTAACTTCACATATTTCAATTTAGTGAGATGAAACATATGTGACAAATTGGTATACCCACTTGGTGATATAGCTGTTTATGGCCACATATGAAGTGTAGATTGAATACCTCAGTATGAATTTGTGTCAAATGCCTTGACCTGGTCAGGTTCCTCAAGATGATACTGTTGTCGTCATGCATGCCCTTGATGACCTTTTTGGGGACATCTATCAGATGTAACAGACATGATACAGCATTAACAATGGACAGAGGTCTGTTGCACATAGCCAGACAATTACTAGTGTTCATTCAGAAGAGCTCCATGATGACATGTTGGTCTACCTTATTGTTGAGAAGAGTCAGGATGTCTCTATACATGCATGCATCAGGTGCTATACTCCCAACTCAGATGGATACATGTTGATGTACACCCTTATATGGGGACATAGCCTGTGTGGAGGGTATTTTGAAGTGTGTATTCAACTGCATTAGGAAGGTGTATGTGCTGAGTCACAACATAGGTGATCTGTGATGTTGTCACAGCCCATTGACTTTGTGTGATAGGACTGGATGAAGGTGAGACAGTGCATACTGCCTATTGTGATCTGGCCTAAGGTTTGGACACACTCCCCCACACAGGTATCATTAAGAAATTCTCCCAGCTGGGGAGTAACCCTTATGTCACTAGATAGGTAACTAGTTGGCTCAATGACATAACACATCCTGTGAAAGTTTCCTCATTTCTTGATACATTGGAAAGTATTAGGGTACAACCCAACACCCTAATAATTTGCGATTTCAACTACCCCACCATTAACTGGGAAAACAACTCATGTACCAACTCTTTTGCTCAACATTTTCTGGAATTCATAAATTCCAACGCCTTGGATCAACTTATTCACACCCCCACCAAGGGCAGCAATATCCTAGACCTGGTCATTACCAACATGGCAACCGGTGTTCCACACCAGAGGTCAATTCCTCGTTGGTCAGATCCGACCACAAGCTAATCACCCTAGACATCCACATTCCGCCCCCACCTCCAATTAGGGAAACCACCGTAAAAAAACTTCTCCAAAGCCAACCTCACACTTCTTAAGACATAAGTGGCAAACTTCATGACACCCATGCAGATAGACAATAGAGGTACGACTGCTGAATCCTACACAAATGCACTTTATAAGCACTTACATAAGTGCATGGATCATGCTATCCCTAACAGAACCAAGATGCTATCCTCCAAGAAAAGGAAGCCAATCTGGTGGTCCTCTGCCATAAACAAATTCTACAACAGAAGAAAGAAAGAAAGAAACTGCTGTAAAAAAAGAGTAAAATCCCATGACTGCAGGAACTCCCTGGTCAACCTCAGTAAGAAGCTGAGATCCCTCATAAAATCCTCCAAAGCTAGTTACGAAAACAAAATTGCCACTGACTCTAAAGACAACCACAAAGCATTCTATAGCTTTGTCAAGAATATCAATGGCAACACTCAGATCTGCTCTGAGTTACAGCACAATGGCACTAAATATACAGAATCAACTGATATTGCCAACATCCTGGCAAATAGGTTCAGTGCTAACTTTAGCCACCCCCTCACCCCCTAGAAGGCCCATCTCTATACTGAAAGAATGCAAAGTTCCTGTAATCATGGCTGCACAGGTAAAAAAAACACTCTCCAAAGCCAAGAACACATCATCCATGGTACCTGACAATATCACAGGCTGCATTCTACACATACTACAGAATGAACTGGCACCTTACCTAAGTACCATGTTTAGTCATAGCCTCACCTCAGGCTTTGTGCCCACTGAATGGTGCACCATGGCGGTTATCCCACTCCACAAAGGGAGAGCCACGATGGACCCAGGGAATTACCGCCCTATTAGCCTGATGACCCTGGTCTGCAATGCCATGGAATGTGTCATCATGGAACTCATAAACAAAGACACTGGTAATCTCCAAACTCTGGACCCTACCCAGTTCGGGTTTGTAAAAGGCAGATCATGTCTCCTCAATCTGATTGACTTCTTTGAAGCAGTCAGCAGAGCCATAGATAAGGGTAAGGTGGTTCACACAGCTTATCTAGATCTCGCCAAGGCATTCAACACCATCCCTCACTCTGGAATTATAGATAAGCTCAATAAACTAGGTATAAATCCCTATGTCACAAGATGGGTTTCCAGCTGGCTCACTGACAGAACCCACACTGTGAAAGTAGCAGACTCCAAATCTGACTTCAGACCAGTGACAAGTGGTGTATCACAGGGTTCAGTCCTGGATCCTCTCTTGTTTGGTATCTACTTCTCTGAAGTACAGGCTAACACAGAAGGTCTTTGGCTAACAATGTTTGCAGATGACTGTAAACTAGGAGTGATAATCAAAACTCCTAATGATGTGGACATACTACAAAAGGGCCTCACTGAGACAGATGCCTGGTGACAAAGCCATGGCCTGAAGCTCAATGCCAAAAAGTGTATTGTCATCCCCTTTGGTAAAAACACTGTACCCATGAACTACCACATAAGTGGTAGTCTACTTAACGCCGAAAGTGTGATAAGAGACCTTGGGGCACAGGTTAACAGTAATCTCTCCTTTGATAATCACATCCCCAAAGTGGTCAGGAAATCCTTCTACGTGGCTCACTTCATCACAAAAGGTTTCTCATCCAGAAAAAAAGAGGTCATTGTTCCCCTCTACTCATCACTCATTAGACCCATTATAGACTACAATGCCCTTTTTGGTATGTACCTCACAAGACATCTACAACAACTGCAAAGGCCACAGAAATACCTCACAAAGAGGATTACTGGCCTCAAACAGATGCCCTACGCAGACCGTCTCAAAAAAACTCCAGCTTTACTCTGTCGCATATCGCCTACTCAGAGGTGATCTCTGCCTAACATACAAAGTTATGTCAAACCCAGAGCTGTTGGACATGCTCCACTTAAAGAAATCCCAATCCCTCTGAGCTACATGCTCTAGGGACCTAAACTTTGCCACCACAATAAACAGAACATGCTGGAGGGATAGATTCCTGTTCCAGAGACTTCCCATACTCTGGAACAGACTACCTATCTATGTTAAACAGACTTCCTCATTAGCACTCTTCAAGAAATATCTTGATTATTGGATGGGAAATAGGAAATTCTCCCCAGGGATCACTTCTGTGGCTCTGCTCGACAGGGGCACAGGAAAATAATTTTCTTGGGTGGCGAAAGCCAGGGTACCTTTTTGGCTAAGCTTACATAGGACCTAGGGCTAATAGCCTAGTACCTACCTATGAACCTATGAACCTATGAATCAACCTGTACCAGCAGAGCTGTCACCATTGGCACATCCCAGGGATATGTGCTTGACCCTTTACAGTTTGTACTCTATTTCTTGACAGTTCATGCTAACATAAATGGCCTTTGGCTTACCATGTTTGCTTATTCTTGTATATTGGGTGCAATCACTGAGCCCACCAATGATGATAACACACAACAGCTGGAGCTAACAGACAAATGATTGGTGAGAAAACCATACAATCTACAAATAAATGCAGAAATGTGTCTTTATATTGTCCTTCTGAAAAGTGGAAGCCAATGTTAATTACAGCACTGGTAACAATCCCGCTATGCTGAAACCCAGTGATACAGGCACTGAAAACACATGTAGATAGCAATCTGAACTTTGACCAGCAGGTGTCCACACTGGCACTGAAAGCCTACATTGTGCATATCATCATACCTCTAAACCTGGAAACATCAAAAATCTGGAGAAAGGCCGTGAAAAATAGGTACAAATCTGTACACCGATTAACATAAAATTTGCATACATAATAATGTAACCCCACCCACTCCGGTGGAATTGTGGGATAGCAACTTTCAAATGCAAACTGAAGAACAGACAACCAAAATATGACCCCAAGGCCCAGAGTCCCTCTGCAGCCATTCCAGTGTCCCATTACCTGGCAATTTTGCCCCATTTACCATAAACACTAATGTGCATACTGCTTTACTTCTACAGTGACTTGGATTTTTTTACATTTTATAGCACAAACAGTACTACACATCTGCCAAGCAAAGCAATACAGTCTCACAATGAAAATATACTTAGCATTAAAACTTCTCTGCCCTTGAAACTCACATTCATTGAAACAGCATTGAAACCCACATCCAAAGAAAATGCATCTGGCCAGTGATGGAGAAAGATTGCCTTTGGGCTGTTTTCAAATCATAGGCCCCTTGCACACAAAACAACATACATACATGTGTTCTTTGATGCACCTTCCTGACTTTATTAAATTATATTCCTTGTATAATACAGCACCCTTTTTAGAGCGCCTTTTAAATTCATTGAACATTTTTCCAGTAAGCAATGAAACAAATGCATAAACCAGTAATGAGAAAACTGCCCAGTTCAGAATATATCCATCATAAAAGTCTACTCAAACCTCTACAATCCACCAGCATCAGTAAATATGCACAATCTCTGCAAAAGTAAAAGTCATCTAAATTCCATATTAGAGATCTGTCACTAGGTTGCTCCTAGCAAACAACTTTATATGTCATTGTTTCATCTACAAGTAAAGTGCCTGTTGCCCTTGAAGAATAAATTGCCTATGTTTCACATAAGCTAGCAATATTTCAATAGGGAATGGATGGCAAACTGATAACAGGTTCATAGTTACTAGGTATCTCCGCCAAAGGAGGACGTTCTCAGGACTGCAGTGTCCACCCCCTTTAAAAGTATAACAGTACAGTACAGTACCAGCAATCCATCTACAGTCTGTGGGAGTAAGAAGCTATGCAGCTCAAGTTATTACTTTAAATAAGAAGCTATGCAGCTCAAGTTACTACTTCAAATAAGAAGTTATGCAGCTCAACTATTTCATATAAAATAAATTGTTAATGCAGCAGACAGTAAAATAAGATATGCAGCTCAACATCAAATAAAATAAATTGTCATTAATGCAGCAGACAGTACTTCAGAACACAATTCAAACTGCATGTGTGTTCCACTTCCGAATGGCAGACTGGCAGCACATAAAACATCTATGGGATATACATTTTATAATCCAGCTGCTGTTAATAATAATAATAATAATAATAATAATAATAATAATAAACAAAAACTCCACACAAGGGAGCACACTAACCCTTCATGTCATTCACCTCATGAACTAAATCCACATAGAAGAGAACCTTCATCCAAGTACCAACACTTCCTCCACTTCAAATGATTACAATAAAAACAAAAATAATTTAACTACCAATGAAACCCCTTATGTATCAAAACTAATTATGCTTGCATTTCTAATAGCCAGCAAGTAACCCACCACTGAATATTACAAACAAAAGCCATCATAAAGTGCCAGCTTGTTTATTGAAGTAACTGCTTTAAAACCAGTGCAAATCACACAACAGAAGTGTGTATATGTAACCACAGAACGTAACATTGAAAATGCGAGCAGCACACAAGCTAAAAACAAAGTTTCAGAACTCTTTGCATATAACTCCCTTCCTGAAACTTGCATAAAAGCAATCTAAGGACACACAAATAAAAGGGCCACAGCCTGCCCATCCCCAGTTTAGTGCTTGCTTTGGCAGCACATATAGAATGCAGCAGCAATATGGAAAATAAGTTTGCTTTGCCTGAAAAAAAAGGAATGTATAGCAGGCTAGCAGCTTAGTATTCATGTTCAGGCTAGAAGCTCAGTATTCATGTTCAGGCTTTAGTTCTCGTCTGTCCACCCCTCCTGTAGATAACTTGCGAAAAAAAAACTATTACTTAATCCCAACAAGCAACAATAAAACAAGCCAGTTTCTTTTCAACAAGTCAGAAAAGGGGAAGAAAAAATGCAGCAGAGAAGTGGGTCATAATGGCAGACATAATGACATTAGAAAGCAAGATATAATGTTTTAAACAACATATATTTTCACCACATTAAGAGTAAGCAGCAGAGCACGCTGGTGCCAAACAAAACTCAGCAGCCGTGTTCTGTAACTGCTATTTCATATTACACACACAATGAAAGAAACAGTACGCTAAATGCAGGTCAAATACATGGTTCTGCACACAGTATCTCTCGCTCTACCAGCAGACAGTGGACTTAAAAATGCACAAGTGAACTAAAACTAAATTGAATGCCCTGAACAGTGTGGACTTAAAAATGCAGCAACTGTTGAATTAGAACCACACACACACTCTCTGTACTTACTTCTCCATTTGCAGATCAACAAGCGATAATACATCTCTGTAAAAATAAAGCAGGCAGGAGCTTCTAAAATAAATAAAATCCAGGTGTGAGCGATACAAACAAGCCTTTCCCGCTTGCAAAACCATTTGATTTGAGCCTACACACACAAGCTCAATTCCAACAGGCTGATGTCATCGCGTGCGCGATGATGTCAGCTGACAAAGCGGGGAAAAATAAAAAAATAAAAAACAAAAAGAAAAAAAAATCATAAATGAAGGGGTGCCACTCGGGAATCATGGCACCCCATTTTTGGACCCCAAAACTTGGTAAAAACCAAGTAATTCGGGACAGTTGAGAGGTATGCATATCATATGTCATACCATTATATTCAGAGCTTCATACTGTATGACAGCACTGTACTCAAACCTCATCAGAACACTAATAGAGTATAATACCCTCGTATGCATGTGCCTCAACAGACACATGCAGCAGTTGGACAGACTACAGGGCTTTCTCAACAGGAAAACACAGGGCCTACAAATTATCCCATGATGCGTATGGAGAGTTCAAAAGCTATGTCACAGTAATTTGTATCATATAGGATGTAGTGACTTCTGCCTGGCCTCCAGACCAGTCTCTGACGCTGCACTGTTGGGAATAGTGTATATCCAGAAATCTGTTATAGCTGATGACATCAGCAGTGTGTGTTGAGGAAAATAATAGTGTCCCACATGATGGTGTAAAAGATGCTCTAATGTCAAACAAGAGCACAAACACACCTAGTTGTCTGCAGTGAGAATAGAACCCACATCTATTTAAGTACACAGACTACAGACCTCTGTAGTTAATGCAAGCGTCACAGCTCAAGTCTGACTTGGAGTGTTTCAGACAACATTTAACAGCTGATGACATCAGCAGTGTCTGTTGAGGAGAGTATGATAATAACAGTGTCCCACATGCTGCTATAAAAGGCTCTATGTAATGTCAAGCATGAGCACAAAGAATACAAACACACCCAGTTGTCTGCAGTGAGAACATAACCCCCTACCTATCTAAGGTGCAGAGACTACAGAACTCAGTACTTTATGCAAGCACCACAGCACAAGTCTGACTCTTACAAAAGTGCAAGTCAGCTTATAGCAGATGACATCAAAAGGCCAGGTGGAAGAGAATATGTTTGGAGGCCTGCATGAAATTGATGTGGAGACATGTGCAAGTATCAAAATACTCTCAATCCATGGCATTGGAGTAGTAACTGTAGAATAGACACTTTTGCTCTTCTGTCTAAACACACACCCAGTAAACTGCATTGAGAACAGAACCCCCTAGCTAAGTATATAGACTACAGAACTCAGTACTTTATGCAAGTTCCACAGCACAAATCTAACTTTTGTAAGAGTGAAGGTCAACTTATAGTGGATGACATCAGCAGGGCATGTTGGAGACAAGATATTGGGAGGCCTGCACTGGTTCACTGCTTCATAGGAGGTTACTACCCTAATGGCCCTAGGGTGTTTACAAGCATAGGTATGTAAAACACATGTACCCTTATTGAGCATAGTTAGATGGTCATTGTTAGAGTGATTTTGAGAGCAGCACTGACATGAATGCCACCACAGGGGTGACTTTACAATCTCCCATCCAGTTGTCAAGGTTGTGCTTGAATAGGGTCATTGAGAAGCACCGCTTCACATGCAGTGGGAGCCTATTACAGAGGAGTGTCAATCACTAGGGGATATATCGGTCTCCCCCACCATGTTCTGTTTATGTCACAGCTAGGCTGAGAACTCTGGAGCAAGTTATTCTTGTCCCATTTGATTTGCAGATGTCCAGCATTTCCAATAGGGCAGGATCTGAGACTGCTCTGTAGGCCAGGCACAGGTCACCTCTCATCAACCAGCATGATACTGAGTACAGTGACAGGTCCTTCAGTCTTTCCATGTATGTCATGTTTTGGAGGACATGGAGTCGCCCAGTCACAAACCTCTGTGCTCTCTCCAATTGCTGGTCAGGTACAGACAGAAGGGAGCATTGTACTCAATTAGTGGTCTAATTAGGGTAGAGTACAACACAGCTATGATATCTCTGGTCCTGGATGTGATGTCCATATGTGTGAGGTGTGCAGTGCAGAAGTGTCTCACTACTATGGACATATAGTGATTAAAGTGTAGATTGCTATCAACATGTGTTCCCAAGTCTCACAAGACTGTGTTTTAGCTAGGGGTTGCTAACTATATAATAATTAGCAGGGGCACTTCATCACCAAAGGGAACAATGAGATATTGTTTGCATTAAAGTTTAGTCTGGGAGTTTGACACCAATCATTTTTCTGTGCCAGCCCCTTCTGTAATATGTTACCATTATTGTGGAAATCTATATGAGTGTATACATTTAATAGTCTTCTGCAAACTTGGTGAACCACAGGCCATCTACCATATTCTGGGCTTCAGAGAAATAGTTTAGAAACACTTGAAGGACCAGCACAGATCCTTGTCATCCTTGTGGTATTCCACTGATAAGTAGGCTAGTGGTGGAGGTGCAGTCCCCAACTTTGATGGTGTATGTTCTGACAGTGTGCCAGCTGGCTATCCATCTAGTAATGTATGGCTTAATTAACAAATGGGAGATTCTCACTATAAGACATGAATGAAGGATACTGTTGAAGGCCTTGGATAACTCAACAAAGGTGGTATGCCCTGTTATCCCTTATCCAGGTCTCCAGGGTCAGTATCAAAGAAGTCTCCTAGGTGTAACAAGCAAGATCTAGCCTTGACAAAAGCAAAATGGGTTGGGTCAAGTGTGTTGAAGATCACCTATGTCCCTGTGTATAGGGTCCATGCTGACTCCTTCTCTAGCCTTGCAGATAAAGCTTTTTAGACTTATCAGTCAATAGTGCTAGTTCTGTATGTTACCAGATTGATGCGCATTGCATATAACATAATATTTGATATTATGTTCTGTAGTGTAGGTGATATATGTGTGGAAAAAGTGCTAAGCTACCAGGGTTGTAGTGCTTGTGGGGAGGCAACATATGGGGGGGTCTATAACATATATTCAAAATTCCAAAATATTGAACACCATAAGTTCGAACTTTGACTTTCGAATATTGATAACATCGAATGCTCAGAATAACAATTTTTTTTCCCAGGGAAAAAAATTGCTGTTCCAAAAAACATACACACAACACAAGCACACCAAAATAAATAAACCACACACATACAGTTAACAAAACCCAACCCTACACTAAACCATACATACATTACTAACTATCCCCTTACCTTAACCCGCACCCTAACCCTAAGGTCCGTAACTATCACACACATACCCTACAAAACTATACACAAACAAACTAATTAATACACACACATACAGTTAACAAAACCCAACCCTACACTACACCATACACACATTACTAACTATCCACTTACCTTAACCCACACCCTAACCCTAAGGTCCGTAACTCTCACACCACAGTGGAGGAAATAGCAAAGCCATGGAATGCCCCACCGAAATCTTGCCCTAGGTAAGATTTTGATGTTCTGGGGCTTCGCTATTTTCATGCTTCAATGTTTTGGGTTCGATATTATAACTTTAGAAGATTTACATCTTCAGAGTTATAATATAGACCCACATATGGCTATATTGTAAATATGTGACATATTGTTAGATATAGTTTGTTATGTTTCAACATGTAATTTCATGTCACAGATAGAAAATGGACAGTAAACAGCAGTAATACATACTAATATTTAATTTACAATAACATGGAGTGCAGTGGGTTTGCATGACAGATGGCGAAGTGTTTGTGTATGCAAGATACATATTTCCGACAGTACTCATGTATGAGCATAGCTAAGCAGTGACCAAATGTGAGCTGCATTGCTAAAGTCTGAGAGTTAGTACTGACTCTAAGAAACACGTGTGCTGCTTAACTGACTCTATGACAAAATGTGTTAATGCATTGATACATTTTTTGTCTTTACATGTCTTTTTGAGCCCAAATGATACTGTGATCAAATCCAGGTGTATGTAATACTTTTACATGCTTTTCAAGAAACATTGACAATGCAATGATTTGAATTCTTTATAATACATGGGTAGTTGTATGTTGGCATAGCACAGCAGGGTTAAATGGTGCCCAACAGAATTAATTGAATGTATCTGCTTTCTACTTTTGGCTGTCTGGGTCCAGTCTGCAGGTGTTCTGTCTGCTTCCTGGGTGGTCCAGTTGACCAGTTTGTGCATTGCCTCTCTTCACACAAATGAGATAAGCACAGCCAAACCCACCATTCAGCTATGCCCCACATTGGGCAAACACTGGCTCACCCAAAAAATAAAGACAAAAAAGAGACAAGTAGTTGAAATGAGGAAAATCAATCTATGGCATACACACTAGAAATCATGTTTCACATGAGATATGTTTATATAGATCTGGATTTGAACTCTCACTCCAATGAACCTTCAGAACACAGGAGGTATTCCTCTTTGCCACACAAACATCTTTGCAGCAAGGAAATGAAACCATTCTGCAGATAGCCAACTGCAACATCATCTACAGTACTATGAAACCATACAACTGCTATTTGTACATTATTTTTGGATGTAGTGCACTTAGTGATCACACAGCCTGTTATGATTATGGCTTGCAAATATACAGCTCCGTCCTACCTCTCTGTGTTTGTTGGTTATTCATCAGTTATCTGACCAGTAATCTTAGGCATGCAGTTTGTTAGTCATTCTATATCAGTGGCCTTAAAATGTGTGAGAATATTAACTGGAAATAATATCATATGCAGTTGCCCACAAATGAAGGGCAGGTTGGATGTTAATGAACACAACCTGTGAATTGTATGCAGCTTATTTACATTTTCAACCTTACATCTAAGACTTTGTAGGTCTACCCTAACACACCCACTGGATGTAAGGCAGCTGCAGTGTTGTTGTGTTTTCCTTCTCCCAACCAGTAATCATTCACAGTTGCAATCCATTACAATCAAACACTGAGGGAGTGACTGCATTATGTTTACATCTCCTACACGGAGCCAAGTATTTGGGATTCAGCAATTCTAATCAGTTCACACTTCATTTGCATCTTCACTATGCTAACAGCCCTGAATCTACACCATATAAAAAGGCAACAATGTAGCTAGGCAAACTGATGGTGAGGAGACTTGTTTATGTGAAGAAGACTGAACATTCACAATTACTTTGGATATATCTGCACAGAGGATTACTGAATGAACTTCAGAAAGTAGGCTTGCATTTTGTGAGCTACATACTGCATTTGCTGGAATGAATTAAGAAAAATCTGAAGCAAAGGCGTTTACACTTTTATCTGTATGAATTAGTTAGATGTATACTGATGTCATGGGCATGTCTGTCAAGACATTTCACAGGTATACATGATTGCCTCTACCTGAAAATGAAATGCCCTGTGATAAATATGTACAAATGTTTAAGGGACACCTCATTTGATAGCACTTTCAGTATTCCAAAGATGGTTTGTTAGCAAAAATCTGTCATTTGCCTGTCTTTTGGTAGGGGAAGCAAAGCTGCATTATTGTTATGGCACAAACAAGGATATGTTGCTGTTGTTACTCTTCTTTTTTGTATCCAAACTGTTGTTCGTATTTCAAATCTCTAGACTGTTGTTTCTCCAGTGGGTACCTTTTTTGTTTTATCTGTGAACAGTTATTTTATAGTTATGTGGTACTTATGTGCATAATCTTTCTGTTCTCATTTGGGACACCTAGGAGTATGCCACCCAGGCATGTCAATCCTCAGAGATCACTCTTCATTGATGCTGAAAATCAAATGATAGTGGATGCATTTGGGAAACATGGTGCCTTCATGCTTGAAAGGGGACAGGGAGATATGGCATGCAGAATGCAATTTGGTGGCAGATTGTGGATGATGTGAATGCCATGGGTGGTTATGGCAGGACATATGAGCAGGTGCATTATAGGGCCTCTGACACTATCACATCTGCATGAAGGAGAGCAGCGGCAGTGGGTCATGATGGGATGAGTAGTTGGAGAGGGTCTGCTACGGAGCCACCACTAACACCAAATGAAGAGTTCCTGTCCACTGTCAGGGATACAGACAGCTCCCAGAAAAGTGTAGAACACCATGTACTGGACATTGGTGCAACAGTTTCAGGGACAACAAGCATGTCCCAGGAGGAGCTTCTTGAATATTGTTGTATAGTAAAACAACTGAAATCAATGAGTTACTTCTGTATCACAAGAATTTATTAAGAGGCAATTGCAGATTGCTGCAGTTAACAAAACATTCTGATTGATTAACTTAGGTTGCAGTTGTCAGGCAACTTCTTGTTGAAAGTATAGTTAATGGACATATAAAGAAGTAAAAGTATTACCCCCTCCCTGTGTTACTGTTAATTGTGATGATGTTGCCTCTACCTTTTGCTTAACTTCTTCCAGGACCATCTGGCTTGCAGAGGAGAACCTCATCTGCAGATGGTATGCCAAACATTTTTATGTCAGTACTGCTTAGCAATTTAAGAAATATTTTATTGTGTGATGTTGATGTCAGGACTGTTGTATGTATTGCTGTACTGTCTGTAATAATGGAACCACTGTTAGTTTGTTAGCATATACTGGACTACAGTAGTGTAGGTATTATTTTTTTTCCTGTGTTTGTGGTTTTTATAACAGGTGATCCTGACAGTAGAAGTGTGGGACCTCTACCACCTGATGTCAGTGTATCAGCAAACTCTGATGATGATGGTGGCCAAGGCACAGTTGAGGTGTGCAGAGGTTGAATCTGACACTGAGGTTGACATACAGTGATCCCCTGCAATTACATTGGACACAGACAGTAAGCCTATGTTTACTAATTCCAATGAGTCCGCAGATATTGGACAAGTGGAGGGCGAGGCCATTGATCAGGGAAGTGTGGTTACTGTGGCTTCAGTGCCTGTTGACTCTGGCCATAGCCAAAGTGTGGGCAAGATGCCATGCAGGAGGGTTGTTAGAGGTGCTAAGAGGAGGCCTGTGGTCCCTCCTCCACCTGACCCAGATGTCTCTTCCTGTGCCACTCAGTGTATGATTAGGCCTGTCAAGGAGACACACATGTTCCCATAGGTGCTCCAGACAAATGCTCAAGGTTATAGATGTGGCACAGGCTGAAAATGTTTGACTGCCTCCACCGTGTTGCCAATTCAATGGATCAGATGAATGACACATTGGAATGAGGGGTGTCTGTGATGGAACAAGCATTGTCTATGATGAATCATCTGCTCGGGGTGGAATGGAATCCTCATGGACAAAGGTCAGTCACATCATCTGCTGTTAGAGAAAGCCATGCCCAGTCATGCTCCAGCAGTGGGTGAGCTGTCCACACCCAGAAGTGGCAGGTCATGGGGTCATGGTCCAGGGCGTCCCCATAAAGGGAGCTTATCCATAAGACATTGGTCATGTTCAGGTAGTAGCAATGCATCTGGCCATGGGAGTGGATGTGTCAGTGCAACTCCTGGCAGAGCCAGTTCTCATGTTCAGCGATGACAATGATGAACTGCCACCTCTGCCATGGATGGCTTACACCTGTCTAGCGTACCGAGATGTAGAGCTAGCACAAAGTTTGGCTGTGTTCATGAGGACACTCACACACCAATTTCACCAGATGGACTCATATAGACACACAAAAAACAATTAAGTTTCAGTTGTGCAGCTTAAAACTTATTTTTTCTCACTGGCATTTTCTGGTTTATCCAAATGTGTGCCTACTGCTCTTTCTTACTCACATACACTCACTGACCCTTTCTGTCAGCCCCTAGGCTTCCTGCCATCCCCCCTGCACACAAACATCCTGTGCAACTGATGATAACTGTGCCATATCTCTGTTTTCTATCTTTTGGATGCAGTGATACATAAGCTTTGTGTCTGATGCTCAGGGTGCGTAGCTGACTTAGTGCTTACTATATCTGCATTTGTGGTGTTGAACTGGTAATTGTACCTCTGACTTATATTGGACTTAGGAAATTAGACAGTTGATAGCATAAACATTTCCCAACTTTATTGTGAATGATCTTGTGAGGGCCGTGAAGTCTGAAACTGCAATGTGTATTGTTACTTTCTAAATTCTCTCTTTATTGGTTTTCCAGTACAAAAGTATGGTGCTAAACTGAAGGCATGCAGTGATCAACAGTACTTTTCAGAGGTATGACTGTGTGAATCTTTGACGCCTGAGGCCTTCTACTTAATAATGACCATATATATGTCAAATAAGTCTCTGCTGTCACATGTTAAGGCAATTTCTGTACAAATCTCCCTCCTTGTACTTGTTTACAGTACCAAGTCATGAAATGGCTTATTGGTCAATAGTTCTAGTTCTGTAATAGTGGCACCACTGTTAGTTTGTTAGCATATATTGGACTATAGTAGTGTAGGTATTATTTCTTCCTGTGTTTGTTGCTTTTTATAACAGGTGATCCTGACAGTGGAAGTGTGGGACCTCTACCACCTGATGTCAGTGTATCAGCAAACTCTGATGATGATGTTGGCAAAGGCACAGTTGGGGTGTGCAGAGGTTGAATCTGAAACTGAGGTTGACATACAGCGATTCCATGAAATTACATCGGACACAGACAGTAAGCCTACGTTTACCCATTCCAGTGAGTCCGCAGATATTGGACAGGTGGAGGGTGAGGCCATTGATCAGGGCAGTGTGGTTACTGTGGCTTCAGTGCCTGTTGACTCTGGACATAGCCAAAGTGTGGCCATGCAGGAGGGTTGTTAGGGGTGCTCAGAGAAGGCCTGTGGTCCCTCCTCCACCTGACCCAGGTGTCTCTTCCTGTGCCAATCAATGCATGATTTGGCCTGTCAAGGAGGCATACATATGTTCCCATAGGTGCTTTTTTTCAAATGTTCAAGGTTGTAGATGTGGCACAGGCTGACATGTGTGACTGCCTCCACCGTGTTGCCAATTCAATGGATCAGATGAATGACACATTGGAAACAGGGGTGTCTGTGATGGAACGAGCATTGTCTATGATGAATCATCTGCTGGGAGTGGAATGGAATCCTCATAGGCATAGGTCAGTCACATCATTTGCTATTAGTGAAAGTAGCCATGCCCAATCATGCTCCAGCAGTGGGTGAGCTGTCCACACCCAGAAGTGGCAAGTCATGGTCCAGGGCATCCCCATAAAGGGAGCTCATCCAGCAGACATTGGTTATGTTCAGGAAGCAGCAGTGCATCTGACCATGGGAGTGGATGTGTCAGTGCAACTCCTGGCAGAGCCAGTTCTCATGTTCAGGGATGACAGTGACGAACTGCTATCTCTACCATGGATGTCTCACACCTGTCCGACATACCAAGATATAGAGCTAGTGCAAAGGTTGGCCATGTTCATGAGGACACTCACACACCAATTTCACCTTGTGGACTCCTACAAACACACAAAAAACATTTACATGTTTTGGCCGTGCAGGTTAAAACTCATGTTTTTCTCACTGGCATTTGCTGGTTTATCCAAATGTGTGCCTACTGCTCTCTCTTACTCACATACACTCACTGACCTTTTGTGTCAGCCTCTAGGCTTCCTGCCCCCTGCACACAAACATCCTGTGCAAGTGATAACTGTGCCATATCCCTGTTTTCTATCTTTTGAATGCAGTGATAAATAACCTTTGTGTCTGATTCTCAGTATGAATAGCTGACTTAGTGCTTAGTATATCTGCATTTGTGGTGTTGAACTGGTAATTGTACCTTTGACTTATATTGGCCTTAGGATGGTAGACAGTTGATAGCATCAAAATTTCCCAACTTTATTGTGAATGATCTTGTGAGGGTCGTGAAGTCTGAAACTGCAATGTGTATTGTTACTTTTTTAAATTCTCTCTTTAATGGTTTTCCAGTACAAAAGTATGGTGCTAAACTGATGGCATGCAGTGATCAACAGTACTTTTGAGAGGTATGACTGTGTGAATCTTTGATGCCTGAGGCCTTCTACTTAATAATGGCCATATATATGTCAAACAAGTCTCTGCTGTCACATGTTAAGGCAATTTCTGTACAAATCTCCCTCATTGTACTTGCTTACATTACCAAGTCATGAGATACAAGGACCTGTCACTCATTCATATTATTACAGAACACACTCCAGGTTCAGGACTTGCCTTGTAAATGCAGCAGTTGCCACAGTTTTAGTTCAGGGCTGACTGTGTCACATGGAAGTAGTACACAGCCAATACATGTGGGTTAAAGGCTGTGAAAGTTGGCTGGCATCAATATTAGTATATGTATGTGCATAGAAGGAAGGTTTTAGGCCCTTAGGTGGTGAGTGAATGTGCTATGCATTGTCTCTTAGCCAATGCAAGGGCATATTGGGCTCAGCTACAGCAGCTGGTATTTCTCCCTCTTTCTGTTTATGTAGAGCCTGCCCTGTTCCCTGGGTGGTGCCTTCATTTCAATATTTGTGCAATCTATGGCTTCCAGTACTTTAGGTTAGTGTGTTACAGGGTAGAACTGCATATTTCTGGCCTTCTCATCAAGAGTACGGTAAAAATATATGTGGTTACTGGCATGCTGGATCATAGCATTCAAGAACTGATGGACATTCCTGGATACTGATGCATGTCCCCTACTGGTCTCTGAAAGGTACCTGTAGCTAAGATTATAAGTTCTACACATACCTTTGTCTCCACTGAGATGGGTTTCCCTCGACTGGCCATGACTCTGAGTTAAGGACAACAGAGTTTGCAGACTTCCTGTAGTGCATCTCTATCTACCCTGTAGTGCTCTACAATTTCCACATAATGTAGGTTGTGATAAGTTAAAGGGGGCCAGAAAACTCTTCTCCTTCTTGGCCTAGGTATATTGGCAGCAGCAGCAGCATAGACTTCAGCCTGTTGCACATACAAATGAATTAAAGCAGCAGCATCACCTAACATTCTTTGTGTATAGACTCCTTTCTGTGGCTGTATTCCAATAGGTTTTGGAATTCACAGGGAAAACTAGCACTGAGTCTACACAGCTTGTTCATAGGATCATAGGAAGTTACTAGGTTAATGGTCTGAGTGCCCTTACAAGCCTATCCAAATTTACCCTTGTTACCACAATCAGCACCTATTGCCCTGTCCAAGAGGGACATAGGTGGAACCCCTGGGGTTCATAGGTTGGTACTAGGCTATTGGCCCTAGGGCCTATACAAGCCTAGTCATAACAATTCCCTGGCTATTTCTTCTCACACTATTTACTTCCCTGGACCCCTGTCTAGCAGGGTGACTGACGTGTTCCCTGGGGTGAATTTCCTATCTCCCATCCAATTGTCAAGGTTCCTTTTGAAGAGGACCAAAGAGGTGCTCTGCTTGACATGTATGGGCAGTCTCTTCCATAGTCTGGGGAGTCTCTGGGTCAGGAGCCTATCCCTCCAGCATGTTTTGTTTATTGTGATGACAAGGTTTAGATCCCTGGAGCATGTGGCTATGAGGGATTGGGATTTATTTAAGTGCAGCATGTCCAACAACACTGGGTTTGACATGGCCTTGTATGTTAAGCAGAGATTGCCTCTGAGTAGACGATATGTGACAGAGTATAGCTGGAGTTTTTTAAGGTGGTCAGCGTAGGGCATCTGCTTTAGGCCTGTTATTCTTTTAGTGAGGTATTTCTGCAGCCTTTCCAGTTATTGCAGATGTCTTGAGAGGTACATACCAAACGAGGCGTTGTATTCTATAATGGGTCTAATGAGGGATGAGTACAGTGGGACAATAACATCCTTTTTTCTGGATGAAAAACTCTTAGTGATGAGGTGTGCCACATAAAAGGATTTCCTGACTGTTGTGGTGATGTGGTTATCGAAGGTGAGACCACTGTCCACCTGTGTCCCTAAGTCTCTTATCACACTTTCAGTGTTTAGTGTATTGCCACCTATGTGGTAATTCACGGGTACATGTTTTTTCCCAAAGGAGATAACCATACATTTCTTGGCATTGAGCTTGAGTCCATGGCTCTGGCACCAAGCATCGGTTTCTGTAAGACCCTTTTGTAGAGTATCCACCTCATTTGGGAATTCAATAATGGATCCCAGTTTGCAGTCATCTGCAAACTTTGTTAGCCATAGTCCCTTAGTGTTGGCCTGTACATCAGAGAAGTAGATGCCAAACAAGAGCAGTTGCAGGACTAAACCCTGAGGTACTCCACTTGTCACTTGTCTGGAGTTGGATTTGGAGTCGGCTACTTTTACAGTGTGGGTTCTGTCAGTAAGCCAGATGGCAACCCATCGATTGACATAGGGTTTAATGCCCAGCTCAGTAAGTCTATCTATGATTCCAGAGTTGGGGATGGTGTCAAAAGCCGTGGCGAGGTCCAGATAGGCTGTGTGGACTGCCTTACCTTCATCCACGGCTCTGGAGACTGATTCGAAGAAGTCAATCAGGTTCAGGAGACAAGATCGGCCCTTCACAAACCCAAACTGGGTGGGGTCCAGTGTTTGAAGGTTGCCAATGTCTTTGTTTATAAATACCATGACAATACGTTCCATGGCCTTGCAGATTAGGCTCTTCAGTCTGATGGGGCAGTAGTTCCTGGGATCCAAGGTGGATCCCTCCTTGTGGAGTGGGATAACTGTAGCTGTGCGCCATTCAGTGGGCATGAAGCTTAAGGTGGGGCTATGATTAAACATGACACTTAGGTGAGGTGCCAGTTCATTTTGTAGTTCATGTAGTACACACCCGGGGATGTCATCTAGTCCCATGGATGCTGTATTCCTAGCTTTGGAGAGTGTGTTTTTTACATGTGTGGCATTATTACCGGAATTTGGCAATCTTCTGGTATTGAAATGGGAAGTTTAGGAGGTGAGAGGGGGGTGAAGTTGGCAATGAATTGATCTGTCAGGATATTGCCAATATCCTTGGGATCAGTATATTTAATGCCATTCTGTTGTAACTCAGAGCAGATCTGAGCATTGCCATTTAGATTCTTGACATAGTTATAGAATGCATTGTGGGTGTCTTTGGAATCTTTGGCAATTTTATTTTCATAACTAGCTTGGAGGATTTTCTGAGGGATCTCAGCTTCTTACTGTGGCTGGTAAGGGAGGTTTTTGCATCCTGGGATTTTCCTCTTTTCTGCAACAGTTTCTTCCTTTTGTTGTAAAGTTTGTTTATGGCAGGAGAACCACCAAATTGACTTCCTTTTTTTGGAGGAGAGCATCTTGGTCTATTTGGGATGGCACGATTCATGCATGAGTGGATGTGCTCATATAGTACCTTAGTGTAGGATTCAGCAGTTGAACTTTCAGTTCCCGTCTGCATGGGTGTCATGAAGTTTGTCACATCTGACTTGAGTAGCATGAAGTTGGCTTTGGAGAAGTTTTTTATGGAGGTTTCCTTACTGGTGGGTGGGGGTGGGATGTGGATGTTAAGGGTGATTAGCTTATGGTCAGACCTGACCAACGAGGGGGTGACCATAGGTGTGAAGCATCGATTTCCCATGTTGGTAATGACCAGTTCTAGGATATTGAAGCCCCTGGTGGGACAATGGATTAGTTGATCCAAGGCATTGAAATTTATGAATATAAGTTGTTGGTACACGAGTAGTTTTCCCAGTGAATGGCAGGGTAGTTGAAATCACCCAGTATTAGGGTGTTTGGTTGTTTCTTAATATTTTCCAGTATGTTTAGAAAGGTGTAGTGAGAATCTTGGGGCATGGTGGGGGATCTGTAGCAAGCTACAATTTGGATTGCAGTCTTACCTAGTGTTAGTTGCACCTGGAGAATTTCAGATGCATTGTGTTGGGCAACTAGCCTTGTGGTGTGAATATCCTTGGTGAATATGGACACTCCTCCACCTTTAGTGTTTCGGTCCTGGTTTGGTGGCCAAAAATTGTGGTAAGAGTTGTAGCCTGGTATTGCAGGGGTGCTCTCTGGAGCCTTGAACCAGGTCTCAGTTACTGCATAGATATCGATGTTCTCCATTTTTAGGAGTGCCTCGAGAGAGTGCATTTTGAGATTAAGACTTCTAGCATTGAGTAGCATTACCTTCAGAATTTGCATGCTTGTACCTGTTACGGTGGTGGTTTTGTCCTTTGAACTTTGCCTAAGAAAGGTACTATAGGGCTGGCAAGAGCCTTAGCCAGTAACCTGAATCCCTGGGGCGACAGGTGCAGACCATCTCTGGCAAAGCATCGTGGTCTGTCAATCATGTCGTCCCAGGTAGACAGATACTGGATCCCCTTTGAATGACACCAGAAGCTTAGCCAATTGTTGAAGTCAATCATTTTGTCCTTATATTGTGGTATCATTCTGGGTGAAGGCAGGATGCTACTCAGGGCTAGGGTCATACCTGCCTGGGCCACGTGATCCGAGAGCTCTTCCATGTCTCTTTTCATGTAGTCTAGGGAAGTACATCTCAAGTCATTCACTCCAACATGGACAATGACAGAGTCATATTTGTACTTGTTGTGGAGTGACTTAAGTGCATGCATTATGTGGCGGATCCTGGCACCTGACAGGCAGCTGACTGTAATTTTCTCCTTGATCAGCCTGGTGAGTGGGACATCAGTGTGCCTGACTATAGAGTCACCTATGACTAAAATGTTAGGTACGTTGTCTTGCCTTAGGAGCTGTTGCTGGGTAAATTTATGGTTACCCATCCAATCATCCAGACTGCATTTGAAGACGACCAATGAGGTGCTCTGTTTGATATGAAGTGGAAATCTATTCCAAAGGTGTGGTAGCCTCTGGGAGGCAAATCTTTCCTTCCAGCGGGTTCCATTGATGTTACGTACCAGGTGCGCTATTTGACTTGTGGATGTGCAGCATTTCCAATAAAGCAGGGTCAGAGATCACCTTATATTAGTACAAAATTACAAAAAATACACCGAACCCACAGACATTGCCAACATCATAGCTGACAGGTTCAGCGCAAACCCCCACCAAAGGGCAAATATCTATCCCAGCAGAATGCCCCTGACATCTCAGATGCTCAGGTAAGAGCCGCCCTCTCCAAAGCAAAAAACACAGCATCAGTGGGACCAGATGGTGTCCTGGGCTGAGTCCTACATGAACTCCAAGAAGAGCTAAACTCAAACATAAAACTACTGTTCAATCTCAGCCTTACTACAGGATATGTACCCAAGGAGTGGCGTACAGCAACAGTGGTCCCTCTCCACAAAGGTGGTGCCTCAACGGATCCTGGAAACTATCACCCCATAAGCCTGACTAGCTTGATCTGCAAAGCTATGGAAAGGATCATCATGGACCTCATAAATAAAGATATTGGGGACCTACAGACACTGGATCCTACCCAGTTCGGCTTTGTTAAGGGCAGATCCTGCCTCTTAAACCTGGTTGATTTCTTTGAAACAGTCACCAAGGCCATTGACAAGGGGAAGGTGGTACACACAGCCTACCTGGACCTCGCAAAAGCCTTCGATACAATACCCCACTCCGGCATTATAGATAAGCTCACCAGCTTAAATATAAAACCCTATGTCACTAGATGGGTTGCAAACTGGCTCAAGGACAGAACCCACATGGTTAGAATTGCTGGAGCCATGTCAGACTCCAAACCAGTTACAAGTGGTGCCCCACAAGGCTCAGTCCTGGGATCTCTCTTGTTCAGTATATAGGCCAACACGGAAGGACTGTGGCTGACCAAGTTCACAGATGACTGCAAACTGGGTGCCATAATCGACTCTCCAGCTGACACAAGCATCCTCCAAAAGGGCCTGCCAGATCCATGGTCTCAAGCTAAACGCCAAAAAGTGTATAGTCATCCCCTTTGGCAAAAACAAAGTGCCCACAAATTACCACATAGGTGGTAATCCATTAAGTACAGAAGAAGTAATTAGGGACCTGGGGACCCAAGTTGATAGCAATCTCTCATTTGACAACCACGTGGCCAAAGTGGTTAGAAAAGCCCACCTAATCATGAAGGGATTCACATCTAGATCAGGGGAGGTCATCGTCCCTCTTTACTCATCCCTCATCAGGCCCATAATTGAATACAATGTCCCTTTTGGGATGTACCTCACCAGACACTTGCAGCAACTGGAAAGACCCCAAAAGTACCTCACCAAGAGGATCAAAGGGCTCAAACAAATGCCATATGCTGCCCGGTTAAAGAAACTCCAGCTCTACTCAGTGGCATACCACCTGCTCAGAGGCGATCTGTGCCTGACGTATAAAGCCATGTCCAACCTGGAATTAATGGACATGCTGCACCTCAGAAAATCCAAATCCCATCGAGCTACATGCTCGAGAGACTTGAACCTCAGCACTGAAATAAATAGGACATGCTGGAGGGACAGATTCATAACCCAGAGGCTCCCTTTACTCTGGAATAAAATCCCAGTCCAGGTTAGGCAGAGTCCCTCATTGACTCTCTTCAAGAAGAATCTTGATGAGTGGATGGGAGATCGTAGATTTACCCCGGGTATCACTTCTGTGTCACTGTTAGAACCTATGAACCTATATGCAAGGCAGAGATCACTTCTGAGTAGTCTGTATAAAACAGAATAAAGTGCCAGTGATTTCAGCCAATTCACTTAGGATAGTTGCTGAAGACCTTTAACTTTGTGAGGAACCTTTGTGGTCTCCCTAAGTGCTGCAGGTGCTTTGAAAGCTACATACCAAAAGGGACTTTGTACTCAATTATTGGCCTAATGAGTGAAGAGTACAAGGAGGTAACAACTTATCCTTTTCTCGAGGCAATGCTCTTACTTATGAGATAACCCATATTGAATGCCCTTCTTACCTTCTCCATCTTGGATTTGGTTGATTGGCATACAATTCAGCTGCTTATGCTGTAATTAGCATACCATGGTGTTTACCTTGTTTGCGCAGTGGTGCTCATCTACAATGGTGTGCTCATCTACACGGTACTTACTGAATCTAAATTACTGTGCAACCATGTGCACATTGCAGTGTGATGTGCAAAGTATAGAAAAGGACTGTGTAGGTTTTAATGAATTTTGCTGTTTTGTGCTTTTTGTTTTTTTAATAAGGAACATTCATTACAACATAATCAATCATTAGTTTACATTCTGTGCAATCTTCATGTATGGTGCCATTTGTATACATATCCTGCCTGGTGAGACATCATCTTATAACATTTGTACCATCCGAGCAATATATCACCTGATATTCATCAAGCCAGAGATTACTATGGTTTTGAAATACAGATTGCATACTCAGCCATCTTTCCCCAAAGAAATCTGAACTATGTCCATTTGCAGTATGTTTTCACTTCTCTGTTCCTTTTTTCTATTAAACAACACTTCTTTAATTACAATTTGCATAATTTCCATCATTAACGATGGTACATTTCCCTTGTTCAAAACACATACGACATTTAACCTTATATGTATTTATGCTTGTCTTTTTCTCCCCCTTCCATGTATTCTTCAGACAGAGCAGATGGCCTTCCTCTCTATTTACTTGCATTAACCACCTAAACTTCAGCATCCCTCGTTACTTGTTCCCACAACTTCCATTTCTACTTAAACAATTTCCTCACCTACTTCTTACTGACATCTCTCCTATTTTAATTTTCTTCATCATATCTAACACCTCCCTGCAGAGAGACCTGTTTCATCGAGCTAAACTCTTACTCACAATCCCCCTCTCCCTGTTACCTCAGATTTCGTTTGCCATGTTGATTCGGTCATGTCAAGCTGCTTCTCTTGAGCTAAGTATAGTTATTTGTTGTTTAGTAGTCATCTATATTATTTTTCTGTCAGAAAAGTTTCTATTTCCTTGTCTCTTACCCTATCGCATCTAGCGACCATATTTTCTTCAGGTTTTCTTCTCTTTTCTCTACCTTTTTAACCACAAGGTATTCTCCCCTTACCATCATTGGTAATCTTTCCTTTTTTTCATACCTTCGGGTACTCTTTTGTACCATTGCTGGTACCCTTTTCTACTATCTAATTTTGCTATCATGGCAGATAAGAAAGGTAGTCCGGGGTTTAAATGGCGTTCTGATTGTGGACACAAACTTCCTACTTCTGATGCACACTCTTTGTGCGTTTATTGTTTAGGGGTGTCCCACTTATCTGTTGACCTACCCTGTACTGTCTGTGAAAACTTTTCAAATAGAACTTTGTTGGAAAGAAAAAACAAGTTGTTGCTGAAGGGGCTTCTTAAATCTCCCTTTTCAGAGGCTATTTCTGGGTCGGAGGCCTCAACCCCTCCTAAAGCTCATAAGAAAATATCGCATGTTCCCACCAAGGCTAAATCTTTGCCTTTGTCCCCGGCTGGGGATTCCCGCCAACCAAAAAGTAAAACGGCTAAAGTTTTGGCTCCGGAGCTCACTCAGTCAGCCCCAGTGCTTTTGGTGCCTAGACCTTCGGCACCGAGGCCTTCAGCTCCATTAGTGATCTCGGCTCCGTCTTCACCTGCAACCTTCACACTATCGGCACCGAGGGGCTCCTAGGTTCAGCCTATTATCACTGTATCGGCACCGACCATTCAGTCGGCGCAGACCTTGACCAAGTCGGCTCCAACATCTTACTCAGAACCAATGCCTTTATTGTTGACTCCAGTTTTGTGGGTTCCAGCTTCGGTACCGGCAACCACTTCGGCACCGATTCCTGTGTCAGTGCAGACCATGACCTCGGCACCGATGACTTCTTTGGTGCAGACACTTGTAGTCCAGTCTCTCTCGGCACCATTGTTCTTGGTCCGGACTGGTAAGATGGGCACCGAGTTTGTGGACAGGCCTGTTTCTCCCTCAGTCTTCATGTGAGGTCCACTAGAAGCCTTTCCGAACATGATGTGTTGTGTCTTGTGGATCAGGTGCTCTTGGCCAGAGGTATCCCACCCCCCAGGAACTATCCTTCCTTGGGAGGTGATCACCCATCTCCAAAGACCCCTTCTTATTCTCCTCCTTCATTGCCTTTGAAGTCAATGGATATAGCACAGTCTTCCCCTGCTGCAGTTCCCTTTATGGATCTCACTAAGAAACTGCAGTTGCCTTCATGGCAGGAAAGTTTTGCTATGACCCAGGATGTCGGTTGTGACACACATAGTTTGCTGCTCCGCAGCCATCCAGGGACTCTGGGTTGGCAGGCTGAGCCACTTAGGGGAGGGGTGATCCCTGTCCTAGACATTCACTCTTCAGGTGGACCAGCCTTCCAACTGATGGAGAAGGCTTTCGCTGCTGCTGGCGATACTTGACTGTCTATCCCTCCGCCCTCCTCTGGTACACTGGTTTCACAAGTTGCACCGAGCGGACACCATGTTCAAGGGCCTCAAGACATATTCTCACAGGAAACCCCTTTTCCGCTGTCTTCCCCAGCTTCTCCCACTGAGGAAGTCCACCGGAAAGGTTTGTGTAAGAGGAAGCACATGGACTCCACAGAGGAGTCCCTCACTGAAGACACAGATTTTGATGAGGGGGAAGGATCCCCTCGGTCACCCTCTGAGGTATCTTTTGGTGATATCCTCGAAATCCTGAAACAGAGAGGTGACTGGCAGTCCTCTAATCTGACCTCTGAGGAATCTGCGTTCCTGCAGGCCTTTCGCGCCCGGCCCCCTATCTCCTGGGTTACTCCACCTGCCGATGAACTTGTCCGGCATATCGTGCAGCATGCTTGGAAGGCTCCTGACACCATCGAAGCTATTCCCCGGAGGCCAGATAAGATTTTGTCCCCTCCTGCTACGGATCCCCATTGGTCAAAAGGTCTTCCTGTGGATGCTTTGATGGTGGTGAGCGCAACAAAAAAGGATCTGGCAGAAGAAGAAAGCCAGACTGTCCATCCATCTAACAAAGAGTTCCGGGCCCTGGACAGGATAGGGAAGCGCACCTTTGCATCAGCGACCTTTACTATTAGGTTGCTGAATTATATGGCACACTTTACCTGACTTCTAAGGGCTCTGATTTCTGAACTCTCTGAAACCTTGGCCGGTGCCGTGTCTGATGAGGTCCGTGACAAAGTGGCCTCTCAGCTGGCCACCATTGAGTCAATATCTAACTCCTCTATGTGACTGATATCTCATGCATCAGAAGGAGCAGCTAGAGCAGCAGGTTCCGCTACGGTCTTGAGAAGACATGCCTGGATGCGCTTGTGCAATTTCATAGAACCCTTTAAGGCTTCCTTTCTTAATGCTCCCATTGAGGCCTCTTCGTTGATTGGACCCAAACTTAAAAGTACACTGGCCAGATGTGAACAGGATGGTAAGACTCTTTCTGCCATAGGTGTCTGTTATTCTTCCACTCAATGTGCTTTCTCCTGAAACCAAAATAGTGGGAATATATGGTTCAAGAAATCTCAGGGTCCTTTTTGTGACACACAGGCCGAGTTCTCCCCTAGAGGCAGAGGGGGAAACTCACAGGGAAGGCACTCCTTTTGGGGCAGAGGGGGTCCATGTAACCAGGGTTCCAGAGATTCTTTCCCTGGCCAATCCTACCAGCACTCCTGAAGAGTGGCCCAACTCCTTTCCTCTGGAGGTGGTTGGGGGACGTTTCTCCTTGTACCCTTCTGCCTGGCTAACCATCAACACTGATTCTTGGGTACAAAGGATTATAACCAGAGGTTATTATATCCCCTTCGATCTTTGTCCCGTCCCTTCAAAAAACCTTCCCGATGTTCCATCCAGTCAAAGGGAAGAAGCAGCACTAGAGATAGAAAAGCTGCTAAGAAAGAGAATCATCCAAATAGTCCCTCCAGACCATATAGGATCCAGATTCTACTTAAGACTATTTTTGGTGCCAAAGAAAACTGGGGACTGGAGACCAATTTTGGATCTCAGTGTATTGAACAAGTTTGTGAGAGTACAAAAATTCCGGATGGTCACAATACAGTCTATCCTCTCGCTTTTGGAAAAAGACGATTGGATGTGCTCGATAGATCTTCAAGATGCGTACTACCACATAAAAGTGGACAGGCCATCAAGATGATTTCTGCACTTCCGTGCGGGAGCCAGTCACTACCAGTTCAGAATACTGCCCTTTGGACTCTCTACAGCCCCCAGAGTGTTCACAAAATGCATGGCAGTTGTCACAGCTCACTTGCGACTTCAAGGATTCCAGGTGTTTCCGTACCTAGACGACTGGCTCATTTCCACCCCCACCAGACATCTACTGGAAGAAGCTCTGGCATACTCTCTCCTCACCACACAAAGGCTAGGCATAACCATAAACTGGCAAAAATCTAGTCTCACTCCCATCTCAGTCGGCAGAATTCATAGGGGTTATCTTGGACACAAAGAAGTGCAGAGCTGCTATTCCAGAGCACAGAATTTTAAGGATAAAGGAACAACTGATTCCAATCCTTTCAAGGGAGAAATCCACAGCTCACTCAGTTCTACAGCTGTTGGGTTCCATGGCAGCCTCCATCACCATTGTCCCCCTGGCTAGGTTTCACATGAGGCTTCTACAATGGCTACTGCTCACCCAGTGGTATCCCTTTCAGCATCCTCTTTCAGACATGATTTGAGTAACCCACAGGTGCAAACAGGATTTCAATTGGTGGATGACACACAATCTGTCACAATGGTCTCACCCCTTCTCCCCCCAGCAACCCAGGGCCACAGTGACCACGGACACCTCCCTGATGGGGTGGGGGGGCTATGTCAGGGACAGACAGCCCAAGGCACTTGGTCCGAACTGGAGGCCCATCTGCATATAAATGTTCTATTGCTGAGGGCGGTGCTTCTGGCATTGCAAGAATTCCATTCTCTGCTGCTGTCTGGGACAATTGCGATTCAATCAGACAACATGGTGTTGGTCTGGTACATCAACAAGCAAGTTGGAACCAAATCTTACCCCCTTTATTGAGAGGCCATGAGGATATGGCAACTGTTTTCTTCTAGCAACGCACATTCCTGGGAGTTCCAACATGATAGCAGACAGACTTAGCAGGTGCATTCTTCAACCTCATGAGTGGTCCCTGAATCCCTTGATAGTGCCGGAGATATTCCACCGCTGGGGCAATTCTTGCTGCGACCTCTTTGCATCCCTGACCAACTACAAATGCAGCAACTAATTGGCCCTGATTCCCCCCACCAGGACAGTCACCCAGGGATGCTCTAGTCCACGATTGGCCCTCGGGTCTTCTTTATGCATTCCCACCCTTTCCCCTCATTCCCCAGTTTCTGAAGAAAGCCCGTCGGTTGAAGAGCAAGGTGATCCTCATAGCACCATATTGGCCTTGACAGATTTGGTTTCCCTTCCTTTGGCTTCACCTACTAGATCTACCATGGATTCTCCATCCAATCCCAGAGTTGATCTCACATCCACAGAACCTGATTCATCCCAACTTGAACAGCCTGAAGCTCACAGCTTGGCTTCTCCAATTCCCTTGATTGCCAGGCAGAATGATCTTTCTTTACCAGTATGTGACATTCTCATTGCATCTCATAAGTCTTCCACTAGAATTACTTATCTGAGCAAGTGGAAAAGATTTATCTGTTGGCTGAAAGATAAACAAGTAGAACCCTTCTCAGCACCAGTGTCGATAATACTAGACTACTAGACTATCTGGCCAACCTTTTCCAATCGGGTCTATCAGCCTCTTCCATTAGAGTTCATTTGGCTGCAGTTTCTAATTTTCATGAGGGTGTCCAAGATGCCTCTCTTATGTCCCACAAATTGTGCAAGACCTTCATAAAAGGTGTGAATCATCTGAAGCCACCTTTTAGAGAACCTATTCAACCATGGGATTTATCATTAGTTCTACAAGCTCTGACAATGCCACCTTTCGAACCAGCCTCTTGTGACCTCAAGCATTTGTCATGGAAAACCTTGTTTTTGGTTGCCATTACTTCTGCCAGATGTATTTCTGTGCTTCAAGCTTTATGTATCATGTGTCCATACTTGATTTTTCATAGAGATAGAGTGTCTCTGAGAACTATTCCATCATTTCTGCCAAAAGTGATCTCTGAAATGTCCAATAATCAGACCATTGAATTGCCAGTTTTATTTCCCAATCATTCAAACAGAGGAGAGTATTGTCTACATACCCTAGATATCCACAGGCAAATCCATTTTTACTTAAACAGGACTAGGTCCTTTCATAAATCTGACCAGTTATTTTTGGCCTTTTCTGGACCTAGATTAGGATCTGCTGTTGCTAAGGTCACATTAGCTAGATGGTTGAAGGACTGTGTGACCTTCATTTATACACAACATAATATCTCATTGCCTACGACCATGAAAGCTTATTCAACAAGGTCGGTGGCAACTTCTGCTGCCTTCCATGCCAGAGCTTCTTTACATGACATCTGTGCAGTTGCAACTTGGGCTACGCCTCATATCTTCATCAATCATTAAAAATTGGATTTGGCCTCCAGGGGAAGAGCATCTTTCGGTTCTGTGGTGCTCAGGAATGTCCTTCCATGAGAGCCTCCCAGGAATAGAGGTAGCTGGGGACTCTGTCCCATGCATAAGGAATTAATGAGGATTAACAATATCTGATAAAGAAGTTATGTCTTACCATAACGTTCCATCTGTATTGTTGATCCTCGTTCATTCATTATGACCCTCCCTCCTTCCCCCTCCTGTGGTTTCTAGTGGATTTCACCATCCAGTTCTCTTAGATTATTTGACCAGAGGTAGCCTCTACCTTCTTTGACTTGCAAACTCAATCTGAGGTAACAGGGAGAGGGGGATTGTGGGTAAGAGTTTAGCTCGAGAGTTTGAAGCTGACGCAAGCTTGGAAAATGGCCAGCTCGGTTCCGAGCTCGGAACCGATACCCATGTGTAATGACTGAACAAGGATCAACAATACAGATGGAACATTATGGTAAGACATAACTTCTTTATCCTTAGCTAGTGCAGGCTAACCAACTCATAACTTCTAAATCCCTAAAAGACCAAGTTATTTTTTTTTTTATTCCGTAACCTCTAACACACAAATCACAGCCCTATATATTACATCTCTTAACAATACTTTCACTGACCAGTTTATTCATGGTAAACTCCAAGGAGTCATCACAGATCATACACATCACTTTAGTAAACACACCAAGTTTGCTATATCAAAAAACATTAAGAAACTCAACATACTTTACACAGCCAATCCCTACCAAACGCAAACATTACCCCTAAATACAGCCCTTTTACTCCTACCCAGGCACTTACACTCTTCTGTCATAATGACAGATATTCCAAAACAACTGCTAAAGTTTTCTACAGTAAAATAATCAGATATGCTGCTAATGTCCCTAACAAAATGCATCACTGCATAGCTCTATGAAATATTGATTAGCTTGAATTCATTCAAACACTAAAATTAACATTAACATTAAACCTATTAAAGACTCTCCTGAACATAATATACAAACCAAATAAATGCCCAACAATTGTTACTACAATCAAGAAATACTATCCAGCCAGAAGCCTAAGATTGAAAATCAAATCATTCTGGAAGTAGCAAAATCAAATAATCACTTTGAAGACTCATTATGTTCAGTACAGGTAACTAAATGATGGAAATCCATTCCACGAGCCCTAAGAAAAGAGATAAATCAAACTGCTTTTAACTGGCACTGAGCCCATCTGTCTTAAATCTTATCATACCTTACATATTTCTCCTTGTTCTACATTCCTTTCACTTATTCTTGTCTCCTAACTGAAAGCATATGTACACTGTAAATACTTGTAATACAAAATGTTCTCTGCCAGACAACATTCATATGCTAAATATCTGAACTATTGCCATTAATCTAATTTTATTTAAATATGATTCATGTTCTGTTATACATACAAACCCTTCTCTTACATTTTACAAAGTGATGTACTTTTACATTAATTAGTTAATTTTAAAATTAGGCTTATTTATTTATGTATGTATGATTTCTGAAGTTCTGAAATGTATGAGCTGCAAAATGGTAGGAACACAAAAAGTGGTTCAGTTTCTCCTCGGTTAACTCTACTGGGCCTGAAGAGGAAAGTTCAAAACCAGTTGTGTGTGGAGTTGATCATCTTACAAAAAATGTTTTCAAATTGCTACCTCAGCTCTTAAATTGAAGTTTTTTATGTACGCATTTTATGTGATAACTTACATATTTTTAAAATATTTTGTTTTATATTTATTTTGTGTAAAATAAAAGTTATGTACTCACCAAAACTATGTGTCTGTTTCCAACCTTCCTCAACCAATGGGGTTATGGATCCTACCTCGAATATGACTTTGGCCACTTCTGAAAATTCGGATCCATAGTTTGAATTCCTGTCCTTAACCATAATCCTCCTTTTAGTTAGGATTACTTCAGATTGAGATTGTCCTCCCCTGGAGCTGGAACTCATCAGTCAGTCAAATACATATTTCCTCATGTCAAACTAGGAGACACAGGAATTAAAACATTGCAAAGTAGGAAGGGGGATAGAGAACAGGAAATTTAGGAAGGATGAAAAGAAACAACACAGATGCATAGTTATGGTGGGTACGTAACTTTTATATCTAATATCTTTTTTGTCAATTCCTCATCTGATGGGGCAGAGTACCCAGCAAGAGAACCTCTATTGTGGTCTTCAAGGAATGATATTCCAGAGTACAGTAGAGTCAAATGCTGTCCTATTCCTAGATAAGATATCCAATTTGTAGTGAACAATGAAGGTATGTGAGTTTGACCAAGTGGCATCTACAGAAGCCCTAGACCAGAAGGCAGAGGATGTGACCACAGATCTGGTGGAATATGTTTTAGGAGGTATATGAAATGTCAATTTATTTTTCTTATAGACAAAAATGAAATGCAATCAGTGAGCCACTTGGATAAAGTAACCTTAGAGACAATTTTTTCCCCAGTTTGGCTTTGGAAGGGGAAATAAACAGCTGATCTGATTTTATGAAACGTCTGTTCTGTAGATATAAAATCAGAGTCTTCTTTGCACATCTAACAAGGTACAGCATGGAAGGATTAGTGCAGAGAGACCCCAAGTCCTTGTGAAAAATTAGATATAATGACTTAGATGAGAGGGTCCGGAGTTCTGATACTCATCTGGCTGATGTGATTGCAAACAGAAAAATAGTTTTCCAAGACAAAAATTTTAAGTCTGCCTTAGCAATTGCATGGTGATATAGATATAGATCTATTTAATTATTTGACTGTTCCTTGCCCTGTAACTCCACAACTTTATGGCATTCCCAAAATTCACAAATCTATGAGTGACCCACCTATGAGACCTATTGTCTCAGGTGCTGGTTGGGTGACCAAGCCCATATCCATTTACTTGCATGGACAGCTCCAACCATTCCTTATTGAATGTGATTCTATCCTACGAGATACCATCGATTTTCTGCAAAAGTTAAAGGTTTGGTATAGTATAGGAAAGGTAGATTTGGCCGTTAAGAAGTACTATTTGGTTACACTGGATTCACAAATCTGAAGTGACTCTAAAATTTAAAAACCTTTTATA